>NC_037681.1:77277932-77506383 GCF_003255815.1 Theropithecus gelada | reverse complement strand
GTGCCTGTAGTCCCAGCTACTGGGGAGGCTGAGGCAGGAGAATGGCGTGAACCTGGGAGGCAGAGCTTGCAGTGAGCCGAGATCCCGCCACTGCACTCCAGCCTGGGCAACAAAGCGAGACTCCGTCTCAAAAAAAAAAAAAAAAAAAAAAAAAAAAAAAAAAAAAAAAAAAAAAAAGAAAGAAAAAAGAAAGAAAAAGAAAAAAAAAATAAAATGTATAAAACATAAGTGATGAGTGAACAAAACACCATTTAAATAACATCTTTTTCTGTACCAGGAAGTATTCTAGATGCTGCAGAATGTCGTAATATTTTTCTATACCATTCAAATGTGAAGTTTTTTTGTTAGTTATTTTTGTTTGTTTTTTTGTTTTATTTTTTGTTTTTGTTTTTGAGACAGAGCTTTGCTCTTGTTGCCAAGGCAGGAGTGCAATGGTGCGATCTTGGCTCACCACAATCTCTACCTCTCAGTTTTAAACAATTCTCCTGCATCAGCCTCCCAAGTAGCTGGGATTACAGGCATGAGCCACCACACCCAGCACATTTTGTATTTTTAGCATAGACAGGGGTTCATTATGTTGGTCAGGCTGGTCTCGAATTCCCGACCTCAGGTGATCTGCCTGCCTTGGCCTCCCAAAGTGCTGGGATTACAACCATGAGTCACCGCACCCAGCCCAGAAGTGAATTATTTTTAAAAACAACCTACATAACAAAAACACTTACATCACTTTTTCAATGTTTGCAAGGTATCTTACAAAATGAAAAACATCATAATTTGTGTAAGGATACACACATTAATGAAAATTTGAGTTGTTTAGTATATTTTGTTATTATAAATAAACATTCCTCTCCATTTATCTATTCATATAGGACATGCATGTATACCAGAGGATAAATTCCTAGAAGTAAAAACATTGTTTTTAAAAAATGTAAATTTCAAATTACGATGGATATTATAAAATTTTCTTCTGAGGACATCTCAATAATTAAGTTTATACAAAGAATAGGAATGTTTCTTCACCTTCACACTCTGGTAAACATAAGGTACTATCACCATTTTAGACTTTCTCAGTCTCATGGATGCAATAAAAAGTATATAATTATTATAATATACATTATTTTAATTTTAAATAAAAAGCTATAAATCAGATTTTCATACTTATAAGCCTTTTATTAATATATTTCTTTTTCTGGGAATTATAGTTTTTATTCTTTGCATTTTTCTTTTGACTTACTAATCTTTGATGTCTAACAACTTTTGAAATATCACAAAAATATCAACTCTGTTACATGGGTGTTTTTATAGTTTGTATTAATGGTCCTAGTTTTTTGTTCCTATATCCATGCCCCTTGACCTGTAACTCTATAGTCCTTATCACTATTTTCTCATCTCTTAAATCCAAGCAGTGTTTATGACTTGCTTTGGCTACCATTATTACTAAGCAGCAACAGTTATGTGTGCCAATTCTGAGTCTTGGTATCAAGAGAATTTCTTTCTTTCTGTTGTTTATTGTACTCTGTCGTTGCCCCAAGGATATGCCCAAGCTAGTCCACTAGTCCCAGAAAATAGAGAAGACTCAGGAAGAACAGGCCCAAGCCACCCTACTTGCCTCAGATGAGGTCAGTCTACATAATCCTAGAACTAGCCAACCCTCAGACTCTTTTTTTTTTTTTTTTTTTTCCTCCCACAATTGTATCTTTTTTTTTTTTAAATTTATTATTATTATACTGTAAGTTGTAGGGTACAAGTGCATAACGTGCAGGTTTGTTACATATGTATACTTGTGCCTTGTTGGTGTGCTGCACCCATCAACTCGTCATTTACATCAGGTATAACTCCCAATGCAATCCCTCCCCCCTCCCCCCTCCCCATGATAGGCCCCGGTGTGTGATGTTCTCCTTCCTGAGTCCAAGTGATCTCATTGTTCAGTTCCCACCTATGAGTGAGAACATGCGGTGTTTGGTTTTCTGTTCTTGTGATAGTTTGCTAAGAATGATGGATTCCAGCTGCATCCATGTCCCTACAAAGGACATGAACTCATCCTTTTTTATGGCTGCATAGTATTCCATGGTGTATATGTGCCACATTTTCTTAATCCAATCTGTCACTGATGGACATTTGGGTTGATTCCAAGTCTTTGCTATTGTGAGTAGTGCTGCAATAAACATACGTGTGCATGTGTCTTTATAGCAGCATAATTTATAATCCTTTGGGTATATACCCAGTAATGGGATGGCTGGGTCATATGGTACATCTAGTTCTAGATCCTTGAGGAATCGCCATACTGTTTTCCATAATGGTTGAACTAGTTTACAATCCCACCAACAGTGTAAAAGTGTTCCTATGTCTCCACATCCTCTCCAGCACCTGTTGTTTCCTGACTTTTGAATGATTGCCATTCTAACTGGTGTGAGATGGTATCTCATTGTGGTTTTGAGTTGCATTTCTCTGATGGCCAGTGATGATGAGCATTTTTTCATGTGTCTGTTGGCTGTATGAATGTCTTCTTTTGAGAAATGTCTGTTCATATCCTTTGCCCACTTTTTGATGGGGTTGTGTGTTTTTTTCTTGTAAATTTGTTTGAGTTCTTTGTAGGTTCTGGATATTAGCCCTTTGTCAGATGAGTAGATTGCAAAAATTTTCTCCCACTCTGTAGGTTGCCTGTTCACTCTGATGGTAGTTTCTTTTGCTGTGCAGAAGCTCTTTAGTTTAATGAGATCCCATTTGTCAATTTTGGCTTTTGCTGCCGTTGCTTTTGGTGTTTTAGACATGAAGTCTTTGCCCATGCCTATGTCCTGAATGGTACTACCTAGGTTTTCCTCTAGGATTTTTATGGTATTAGGTCTAACATTTAAGTCTCTAATCCATCCTGAATTAATTTTCGTATAAGGAGTAAGGAAAGGATCCAGTTTCAGCTTTCTACTTATGGCTAGCCAATTTTCCCAGCACCATTTATTAAATAGGGAATCCTTTCCCCATTTCTTGTTTCTCTCAGGTTTGTCAAAGATGAGATGGCTGTAGATGTGTGGTATTATTTCTGAGGACTCTGTTCTGTTCCATTGGTCTATATCTCTGTTTTGGTACCAGTACCATGCTGTTTTGGTTACTGTAGCCTTGTAGTATAGTTTGAAGTCAGGTAGCGTGATGCCTCCAGCTTTGTTCTTTTGACTTAGGATTGTCTTGGAGATGCGGGCTCTTTTTTGGTTCCATATGAACTTTAAAGCAGTTTTTTCCAATTCTGTGAAGAAACTCATTGGTAGCTTGATGGGGATGGCATTGAATCTATAAATTACCTTGGGCAGTATGGCCATTTTCACAATATTGATTCTTCCTATCCATGAGCATGGTATGTTCTTCCATTTGTTTGTGTCCTCTTTTATTTCACTGAGCAGTGGTTTGTAGTTCTCCTTGAAGAGGTCCTTTACATCCCTTGTAAGTTGGATTCCTAGGTATTTTATTTTCTTTGAAGCAATTGTGAATGGAAGTTCATTCCTGATTTGGCTCTCTGTTTGTCTGTTACTGGTGTATAAGAATGCTTGTGATTTTTGCACATTAATTTTGTATCCTGAGACTTTGCTGAAGTTGGTTATCAGCTTAAGGAGATTTTGGGCTGAGACAATGGGGTTTTCTAAATATACAATCATGTCATCTGCAAACAGGGACAATTTGACTTCTTCTTTTCCTAACTGAATACCCTTGATTTCTTTCTCTTGCCTGATTGCCCTAGCCAGAACTTCCAACACTATGTTGAATAGGAGTGGTGAGAGAGGGCATCCCTGTCTTGTGCCAGTTTTCAAAGGGAATTTTTCCAGTTTTTGCCCATTCAGTATGATATTGGCTGTGGGTTTGTCATAAATAGCTCTTATTATTTTGAGGTACGTTCCATCAATACCGAATTTATTGAGCGTTTTTAGCATGAAGGGCTCTTGAATTTTGTCAAAAGCCTTTTCTGCATCTATTGAGATAATCATGTGGTTCTTGTCTTTGGTTCTGTTTATATGCTGGATTATGTTTATTGATTTGCGAATGTTGAACCAGCCTTGCATCCCAGGGATGAAGCCCACTTGATCATGGTGGATAAGCTTTTTGATGTGTTGCTGAATCCGGTTTGCCAGTATTTTATTGAGGATTTTTGCATCGATGTTCATCAGGGATATTGGTCTAAAATTCTCTTTTTTTGTTGTATCTCTGCCAGGCTTTGGTATCAGGATGATGTTGGCCTCATAAAATGAGTTAGGGAGGATTCCCTCTTTTTCTATTGATTGGAATAGTTTCAGAAGGAATGGTACCAACTCCTTCTTGTACCTCTGGTAGAATTCAGCTGTGAATCCATCTGGTCCTGGACTTTTTTTGGTTGGTAGGCTATTAATTGTTGCCTCAATTTCAGAGCCTGCTATTGGTCTATTCAGGGATTCAACTTCTTCCTGGTTTAGTCTTGGAAGAGTGTAAGTGTCCAGGAAATTATCCATTTCTTCTAGATTTTCCAGTTTATTTGCGTAGAGGTGTTTATAGTATTCTCTGATGGTAGTTTGTATTTCTGTGGGGTCGGTGGTGATATCCCCTTTATCATTTTTAATTGCATCGATTTGATTCTTCTCTCTTTTCTTCTTTATTAGTCTTGCTAGTGGTCTGTCAATTTTGTTGATCTTTTCAAAAAACCAACTCCTGGATTCATTGATTTTTTGGAGGGTTTTTTGTGTCTCTATCTCCTTCAGTTCTGCTCTGATCTTAGTTATTTCTTGCCTTCTGCTAGCTTTCGAATGTGTTTGCTCTTGCTTCTCTAGTTCTTTTAATTGCGATGTTAGAGTGTCAATTTTAGATCTTTCCTGCTTCTCTTGTGGGCATTTAGTGCTATAAATTTCCCTCTACACACTGCTTTAAATGTGTCCCAGAGATTCTGGTATGTTGTATCTTTGTTCTCATTGGTTTCAAAGAACATCTTTATTTCTGCCTTCATTTCGTGATGTACCCAGTAGTCATTCAGGAGCAGGTTGTTCAGTTTCCATGTAGTTGAGCGGTTTTGATTGAGTTTCTTAGTCCTGAGTTCTAGTTTGATTGCACTGTGGTCTGAGAGACAGTTTGTTATAATTTCTGTTCTTGTACATTTGCTGAGGAGTGCTTTACTTCCAATTACGTGGTCAATTTTGGAGTAAGTACGATGTGGTGCTGAGAAGAATGTATATTCTGTTGATTTGGGGTGGAGAGTTCAACTCAGACTCTTGAGAGAAACCAGCTGAGATCAGCCAAACCCAGCCAACCCTATCATCATGATTCAAGAGCTATAATAAACTATTATGAACTTAAGCCTCAGACTCTCAGGGTGGTTTGTTACTAGAAATAGGTATAGCAATAGTAATAGAAATATACCAATAGAAAATTGATATAGTTGCCAAATAATTTCCTCAATGCCTGCTTTCTTTCTTTCCATCCCTCCCTCCCCATCCTTTTCCCTTTCCTTCCCTTTCCCCTTTTCTTCCTCCCTTTCTTTATTACCATCCCTCCCCTCTCCCTCCTATTATTTCTCTTCTGTATTTATATGTGGCAAGATTCATATTCCCTAATTATTCTTCTTTCTCCAAATATTTGCAACTCAACTTACATTTTTATCTTTTGTTGGTGTTTATGGTTAGCAATTACATTTATTCATCAATTAAGAAAAATATTCAGCACCTTCATGTTCCAGTAAGTATTGACCTATATCATCATCCAATTGTTACAAATACGTTATTGCATAGGTTGTTTTCATTTCTTTATGCTTGTAAGTTATGCTTTGTTGAACATCGTTCCTCTACTTTTTACACTTTTTTGCTCAATTATCACTTCAGGGTATATCTATAGATGTGAAACTGAAGGGCACATACATTTTAAAACTTTTACATGTAAGGCAATTATTTCCAGGAAAAGTTGTATCAAGTTATACTCCAACTAACAATTTATAATAATGTATGTTTCCTATACCCCTGAACACACTGAGCATTAGCAAGGTTTTATATCTACCTATATGATAAGTAAAGAATGATACAAATGGGTAGTTTAAAGTCACTCTGTGGGCATACACTTAGAGATCACAAGAAAAGTACTGAATGATAGAAATGGGTAGTTTAAACTCACTCTGTGCGCATACACTTAGAGACCACAAGAAATAAGTCATGTCATATTTGATTAACTGTGCTCCCAGGAACATTTGCTTCTCTGGACTTTCACAGAATTATTTTAAAAGGTTACTATTTTAGGAATGTCCATGATCTAAATAGTAACAACCCATCAATGGTTTCCTCATAATTATTATGGTTCCCTATTTTGCTTGCCAGAAGATACACTTTTGTTTCACATCTCCTCTTCTCCATGTGTTGTAGAATCTTAAATAAGATTAAACCCTATAATTTTAGTAGTTTTTCATAAACTCTAGTAAATTTGCATTTAAATGCCATTGAAATTTTGTTTCTAATAAAGCTATAACATAAAACTTTGAAAGTACATAAAAGTAACAAAGAGCTTACATTTTTCAAGGCAAGATAAAAGTAACTAAACACCACAGTGGGAAGGAATGTTATACCACTTTAATACTAGCACAGGTTTAGTTTCCAATGATCAAATAATCCTTGCTCCTCCCATCTCATTCCCTGGAGAGCAAGAACATTTATTTTTAATATTCTTCAAATCTCACATAAGACCTTAATTTTTTTAAAAAAAAATGTTCTTACTTTATTATGAATAAATCCGTTGACTTATGGTATTATGATGTCATTCTTCAATCGGGAAACTAAACAAACTGTGTACTTGACAAACTAGTAAGGATAGTAAAAGTCAGTGGATACCAGATTAATTTTGACTCTCTGTCCAGTTTAGGATTTATAGTAAATTATTTTGACATTGTGGCAGTTCTAGCAATGATATGTTAAGAATAGAATGCATCAAGTTGAAGACTAGCCAGAAAAAGGAGTACTCATTAGACAGTGTTTTAATCTTTGATGTCTTCTGCACTTTATATGTGTAAATATTGTTTACATACCCACCCAGTACTCAAGATAACCTGAGTCTTTTTTTTTTTTTTTTTTTTTTTGAGTCACAGTTTCACTCTGTCTCTCAGGTTGGAGTTCAGTGGCCCGATCTCAGCTCACTGCAACCGCTGACTTCCAGATTCAAGCGATTCTCCTGCCTCAGCCTCCCAAGTAGCTGGGATTACAGACATGCACCACAATGCCTAGCTAATTTTTTAATTTTTAGTAAAAACGGGGTCTCACCATGTTGGTTGGCCAGGCTGGTCTCAAACTCCTGATCTCAGGTGATCTGCCTTCCTCAGCCTCCCAAAATGGTGGGATTACAGGCGTGAGCCACCATGCCCAGTCATAATAGCTCAGAAATGAACAATCCATCCAAGCTTAAATTCATGTCAGTTTCTTAATTTTGTCCAAACACGACAAAATGTGATGCCAATTATGGTTTAAGGGAAAGTATATCCCCTTTCTCTCCAAGTAAGTATGAACACAAAAACATATTACCCTGTAACTATGAGTAGTCATCTTGCTACTTTGAGACAAAACTCTCCATAGGAAAAAGCCAGCAGTCCTGGGAGAAAAGGACATAAAGAAACGGGGCCTCAGTCTTCAAACTATACTGAACAAATCAAACCTGGTATTTGACCTCTGAATGGTTTAGTTATATAAGTCAATAACATATTGTTTATGCCATTTTGAATTGGATTTTCTGTTATTTATAACATAGAGAATCCTAATTGTATGAAACGTACTTTTTTTTTTTCTTTTGAAACAGAGTCTCGCTATGTGGCCCAGGTTGGAGTACAATGGTGGCGTCTTGGCTTACTGCAACCTCCGCTTCCCGGGTACAAGTGATTCTCCTGCCTCAGCCTCCTGAATAGCTGGGATTACAGGTGCCCATTATCACGCCCAGCTAATTTTTGTATTTTTAGTAGAGATGGGGTTTCACCGTGTTTGGTCAGGCTGGTCTTGAACTCCTGACCTCAGGTGATCTACCTGCCTTGGCCTTCCAAAGAGCTAGGATTATAGGCGTGAACCACTGTGCCCAGTGAACTTTCTTTAGGAGGACAATGAATCAAGTTCTTGATATTTCGTGCAATCAAGACGTTTTTCTATTGTCACAGATGGAAGAAAGCTTCAAATATATTGTGATACAAAATAAGAATCATTCATTCTAGGAGAAAATACGCTTCCAAAAGCTTTTGGCTGGTGAGGAAAATATTCCTCCTGAAGCTCTTGACTCATGCTCTACCCAAAAACACAGCAGGAGCACATTTTCTAATCACTGTGGTTGATCTTATATTTGCTCAATGGAACATCTTTTATTTTCAATTTTGAAGATGTGTAAAGCATTGCCTAGAACTTAGGTCACAGTCGTTCTATCAAATAAAACATTTCAATAAACTATGAACTATTTTTTTAAAAGATCCATTCAACAAAACCAAAACAAAGAAATACGCAAAGAAAAAGAAATTGGAAATATTTTCATCATGCTACTGTCTAGGATAAAAACAAAATGTCAGCTGATATCCAAGTAGAGACCAAATTATACTGTTTACACTTCTAACATGAATTAAAATTGTTTATCTAGCTAACAGGCTTAGCCTTGATTAAATGTGATTAGTGTCCATTATAATTTCAGCTGTACTTGAATTTTATAAGCCTGCTATAAATTACATTTTTATGTTTCAGAGATGAAAATAAAATTAATATGCTATTTCAGCTATTAATACCTGTATTCAGATTAATTATTGCTTGAAGAATCTAAATTTTTTTATTTTCTACAATTAAAAGCCAAAAACAGTTATTAAGACTGCTAATCAATTATCAACTTCCAATTGGCATCAATATTAGCCAGATCCATACAAATTGGCTAGAGCTGTTTTGAAGCTAATTATAATTTTCTCTTCCCATCTGTAAAGCACTGGCCTTGACCACTGTGGGATCGATTTGCTCACTCCCAAGCTTATTTCCTTCTTCATTGTTTGAAGCACTTTATAGCACTTAAATGAACACTTAGTCATAATCACTTGTTCATAATCACTAGTTCAAGTATTGCATAGTTGGATGCAAATAGAATTATATCAATGTTTTACTCATGCCATTTATTTATAAAATGTGCAATAAGACTTATTTAGGAGTGGATAGAAAAGGATGTTAGCGAATCTTGGTGGTCAGAAAAGCCATGGAGAAGTCTCACCTGAACATAATTTAACTTTCTTGTCTAGATTTTTAAAGGGCTGGAATCACAGGAGAAGAAGATTACTATTCATCAAGACAGACCTATTTCTCCTCTCCCTGGGGACAGACAATTCATATGACTTTTTTCTATCCTGTGGCACTGGTGGAAAATCTATATACACAAGAGCTACTACAGGGTCTGTGGCTTTCCAGAAGGTGGTAAATGGAGGAAGCAGAGTCATTTGTACTGGCAGTGGGGCCGGGAAGAGGATTTCATTTGCTCCAGACTCTTTTCTACTTGCCTAAATTCCATTTATTCCTCAGCTTTTAAACATCAGTCAGAATTAGGACAAGCCCCCTTGTATTCTACTCCATAGCTCAGCACTTTCCTGCAAAACATTTATCAACTTTTAGAAGTACAGCATGTGCATTTCGTGACATTCTTTGATTAATATCTGCTCCCCATGCCCCACCAGCTAAGTTATAAATTCTAGGACATCAAGAGTCATATCTATTTTGACATATGTTTCTATATATGTATGTATGTATATATACATATATATGTAAAACTGTAGTTTTATATATATGACTGCATATGCATATACATATTCAGACCTTAATATAATGCTTAGCACGTAGTAAATATCAAACACACATTTCTTGAAAAATTGGATTAGTAAATGAAACATAACCAATATCACTGGACAGATCTGTCATTTTCTCTGAGACAGATTAAAAGGGATCCCTGAATACTTGTGAAACTGTCTTGAAGTTCATTTCTGGAAATTGTGGGAGTATGAACATAAATGTAAATTCTCCCTGCTATTGCTCAGACTAAGCAGCAAATGAGGCATCAACAAACATGGCAATATCAGAGGCTAAAATTGAGGCGTATGGGTTCTTACACATGAGAAACCCAGCATTTCTCCATGCCCACATGAGCTCCAGAAAGCTATATTTTGTTCTGCATCCTAGGCATTATTTTCTGTTCATCAAATCCCTTAAAATAACATGGGTGCAAAAGTACTTGTGCCAAAGACGAGGTTTTGTGTTCACAGAATCATCTTCCTATTGGGAACACAGCTAAGTCACATTTTCCAACCCCTGCCTATTCTGGAGAGGGCCAAGCAATTACGTTTTAACCAGTGGTGTGTGGATGAAAATGAGCCCCATGAAATCTTTTCTGCATCTTTATTTTTATAATTCAGGGACAATCTTGCAGGTCTTGTGCAGAATATAATACTACAAATGAACCGAAAGACTGAATTCCTGAATGATTAAAGCAGAATGCCTTCCACACTCCTCTCAGTAGGGCAGCTCCAACCTGTATACACCATGAATAAAAAATGCTCTTGTGTTGTGTTGTGCTAAGTCAAAAGTTTGGAGTTATTTGCTACAACCATTAATCACCCTGATTAATCGAGTACTGTAGATCGTTATTGCCACCAAAAGTGCAAAAATAAAGAATAAGTGAAGAGAGGTAGGATGGAGCTTCCTAACAATATTCTGGGAAACAATCACCAGGAAGATGTCAAAGGCAGTTCGGCACTACTGGAAGTAGAATAAGTATCTCTGAAATTTCATTTCTCCTATTTTGTAAGTAGGTTAGTGAAAGTTCCTTATCGTCTTCACCTGTAATTCTCCAAAATTACCCAGCATGGAGTTAGGCTTTTGGAGAATACTTAATAAATGATTGATGAATAGATGAATTATTTTCCTTTTCACAAAAAAAATTACAATCTAATTGAAAGGTATTGTAATACATAGAAAACAGCTAGATTCTGGAAACAAATGTTTCTGGGCATGGGCTCAGCTGCGTAAGAAAGGGGAATTTATTGAATATCTCTTATCTACAGGTTCTCATCTTTAAAAGGAAGATTATAACCATTCACTTATCACAGGATTAGATGGGACAACATACGTACATTTGAAAATCTAGTAACTCTCACAAGCAGGTGGTTAGAGTGTATTTAAATTTAGATTTAAGTAAAAAACACTATTTTTCTCAAGTCATTTACAAGCTGCAAAATCACTCTGAATGCTTTTTGTTGTTATTTTGGTTTTGGTTTTGTTTTCTAGTGTTTCTGAAAAACAGAAAAGCGTGTCTTTATGCATGGATAAAAATGTACAGTAGCAGAACTCTTTCCTTCAGATTATTATCATTAACCTTTGTTTTATCAAATATATGCTATCTCTGTGTATTTGTTCCTCAGGCAAAGTCTGGAACTAGGAATATTGTTCATTTTAGCTTCTAATAAGATAGAATTGGAGCAAAAGTAAAATTTAGATTATCAGATTAAGTACTTAAATGTTTATTCCATTCAAATTTTGTTAGGAGACAAATATAATAGGCACTTAGGATAGTTAACCAATGCTTTATGAGGTAAAACCTTTTCTTGGAAATTTCATAATCATATCAATACAAACAAAATATTTATGCAAAGCAATGATTCATTTTCTACTGTCTAGCTGAAATTTTAAAAGTTAGAACTGGATTTGGATTAAGTTTGGCCAGACATATGCTAAACTCTCTAAATGTTCATTTTTACATTTTACAGTGATATGATCTCAATGTAGTAAAGAGTAGAAAACTTAAAGTTGCCCAGAGAAAAGAGCAAAGGATCATACACTTCAAAGTTTAGTTGATGAAGTTTCAAAACCTGTGTGCTTTGTAAATGTGGGACCCTCACGAATTTCAGTGGCCAAATTTGCTATGTTTTCTCTACCTTTTTTCATTATATTTGACATTTCTAAGGCAGAGCTTCATTACAGACAAGCAATCTATGGCAATAAGCAGGGGAAATGAGGCTTCATAGTAGATGTCAAGAAAGAAAAAAGTGAAGAAAAATGAGTACAAAATTGCAATAGGGTTTTGGAGGCCCATCATTGCTCTGTGATGTGGCCATAGGAAATATGGAAGGACTGCCAAAGAAGGTTTTTTTAAAAGTTTTATTCTAAGTGTAGGGATATAAGTGCAAGTTTGTTACACAGGCAAACTTTTGTCATGGGGATTTGTTGTACAGATTATTTCATCACCCAGGTATTAAGCCAGTATCCTTTAGTTATTTCTTATGATCATCTCCCTCCTCCCACGCTCCAGCCTCCAGGAGGCCCCAGTGTCTGCTATTCCCTTCTATATGTCCATGTATTCTCATCATATAGCTCCCACTTTTAAGTGAAAATATGAGGTATTTGGTTTTCTGTTCCTGTGTTAGTTTTCTGAGGATAATGGCCTCCAGCTCCAGCCATGTTCCTGCATAAAACATGATCTTGTTCTTCTTTTTGGATACATAACAATCCGGTATACCTGAATGCATAGTATACCAACCAGAGCAAATTAATTTGCTTTGATTTGTTGCTAAAGATTAATAACCTGGCCTTGTGGCTAATACAGAAAGTAAATGACAAAACTGATCAAATATGCCACTTTTTACTGCACTTCATAGTCCTCTCATGCTTATGTATGGCAACAAAAAGCAAAATAGGCAAGTTGTGCTCAATCAACAATTAGAAAAATCTACAGTAATAATAATCATCATTATAAAAATGCCCATATAATAGAAATAGTTTACAAATTAGTGTTAGTTTTTCAATTAATTTCTCTCTTACTCTTCTTTTCGGAGAACCCAACCTGTGATAGGACACCTAAGAAAGGGTGAGAGACCTGGGATAGGGATGGGACGAAGGACCTGAAATTCCTCCTTCCCATCAGGACTGAGCAGGAGAAAAATGCAATGTCTGCCTCCAGAGTGGCCCCCAAAGTGGCATTTTCATGATGGACTTGCTATTACCAAGGGTTAGGCTCTCTGGTTTTATAGAGTTCTGTTGTTGACAGGCCTAGGGTTGATGAATCAGGTTAATCAAGTGTATTGAATCAGGCTATTCAAGTTTATTATTTTGTAATCAACAATATGACTTTCATTTAACTACAGTAGTCATGTGACAACCATGACAAAATATTCTTACAATTATAATTTATTTAGTATATTGAATTAGTAAATTGAAGGCCTGAATATAGGCAGAGATGAGAACATTGGTAACTTAATTGATTACACCTGATCCACACAGATTAAAACTATCCTTTGACTGCCTCCATGCCCACCAGATTCCTGGACTCCTCTCTAGTTACTGATGGATAAACGCTGCTCGCTTCTGGCTTTTTGGGTTTTCATAGCTGTGCAACAGTGGTTCCCAAAAGCAGACTGACATAAAAAGTTACCAGAATGAGTACATAAGAATCCACTGAGGATTTGGTTAAAAATATAAATTTTGGGGCCCCCATGCTGGACCTACTGAATCAGAATATCCAAATGTGGAGAACTGAATTTTTTTTTCATAATTTCCCAGAGCACTCTGCTAAGCAATTCACTTTGAGTGACTCTCCAGACTAAAAACCAACTACAAACATATAAGTTTTCACCAGAGGACAATGTAATTGGATAGCTTTTTACATAGTAATTTTTTTAAAACAATACAAATTTATTACCTTACAGGTCTGAAAACGAGAAGTCCAAAATGGGTCTCTCTGGGCTGAAATCAAGGTATTGGCAGTAGTGCATGACTTCAGGAGGCTCTGGGGAGCCTTTTCCAGCTTTTAGTGGCTGCCTTCTTTGCTTGTCTCTTGGCCGTAGCCGCCATATTCAAAGCCGGCAGCATCCTATCCTCAACTCTTTCTCTGACTCTGACCCTTTTGTCTCCTTCCACTTATAAGCACGCTTGTGATTACATTGGGCCCACCTGGATAATCCAGGGTACTTGCCACATCACAGGTTCATTTGATTAGCAACCTTAATTTTCCTTTGCCTTTTGGCCTAACATATTTATAGATTTTTGGAGATTAGCATGTGGGAATCTGTGGTATACATGTTCTGTCTACAGCAGAAGTTATTATCACTTCAAGTGAAAGGGGAAAAGTGATTATAAATGATATTGAAATAAGTGACTAGACACTTGGAAAACTAGAAATAGGGCTACCTATCTTAATCTTTTCTTAAATGGTTTTATAAGGGGAAACCCTTTTCACTTGGTTCTTTTTTTTTATATATAAGTTCTGGGACACATGTGCAGAACATGCAGGTTTGCTACATAAGTATACCTGTTTCATGGTGGTTTGCTGCAACTGTCAACACGTCATCTAGGTTTTAAGCCCCACAAGCATTAGGTATTTGTCCTAATATTATTCCTGCCTTTGTTCCCCAACCCCTGAGAGGCCTTGGTGTGTGATGTTCCCCTCCCTGTGTCCATGTGCTGTCATTGTTCTACTCCCACTTATTAGTGAGAACATGTGGTATGTGGTTTTCTGTTCCTGTGTTCGTTTGCTGAGAATGATGGTTTCCAGCTTCAACGATGTCACTGGCAAAGGACATAAACTCATCCTTTTTATGTCTGCATAGTATTCCGTGGTGTATATGTGCCACATTTTCTTTATTCAGTCTACCATTGGTGGGTATTTGGGTTGATTCCAAGTCTTTGCTATTGCAAATAGTGCTGCAATAAATATACATTTGCATGTGTCTTTATAATAGAATGATTTATAATCCTTTGGATATATACCCAGTAATGGGATTGCTGGGTCAAATGGTATTTCTGGTTCTAAATCCTTGAGGAATTGCCACACTGTCTTCCACAATGGTTGAACTAATTTACATTCTCATCGACAGTGTAAAAGCGTTCCTATTTCTCCACATCCTCTCCAGCATCTGTTGTTTCCTGACTTTTTAATGACCGCCATTCTAACTGGCACGAGATGGTATCTCATTGTGGTTTTGATTCTCATTTCTCTAAAGACCAGTGATGATAAGCTTTTTTTCAAATGTCTTTTTTTTGACAAGTGTCTGTTCATATCCTTTGCCCACTTTTTGATGGGGTTGTTTTTTTCTTGTGTATTTGTTGAAGTTTCTTGTAGATTCCGGATATTAGACCTCTGTCAAATGGATAGATTGAAAACATTTTCTCCCATTCTGTATGTTGCCTGTTCACTGTGATGATAGTTTCTTTTGCTGTGCAGAAGCCCTTTAGTTTAATTAGAACCCATTTGTTAATTTTGGCTTTTGTTGCAATTGTTTTGCAATTAGTCATGAACTCTTTACCCATGCCTATGTCCTGAATGGTACTGCCTAGGTTCTTCTAGGGTTTTTATGGTTTTAGGTTTTACATGTAAGTGTTTCTTGCAATTGCTTTTGGTGTTTTAGTCATGAAGTCTTTGTTCATGCCTATGTCCTGAATAGTATTCCCTAGGTTTTCTTCCAGGGTTTTTATGGTTTTAGGTTTTACATTTAACTCTTTAATCCATCTTGAGTTAATTTTTTAGAAGGTGTAAAGGAGGAGTCCCGTTTCTGTGTTCTTCTTCATATGGCTAGCCAGTTTTTCCAGCACCATTTATTGAATAGGGAATCCTTTCCCCAACTTTTTTTTTTTTGGTCAGCTTTGTCAAAGAACAAATGGTTGCAGATCTGTGGTGTTATTTCTGGGGCTTCTGTTTTGTTCCCTTGGTCTATATATCTGTTTTGGTACCTGTACCCTGCTGTTTTGTTTACTGTAGCCTTGTAGTATAGTTTGAAATCAGGTAGTGCGATGCCTCCAGCTTTGTTCTTTTTACTTAGGATTGTCTTGGCTATACGGGCTCTTTTTTGGTTGTATATGATGTTTAATGTAATTTTTCTAATTCTGCAAAGAAAGTCAATGGTAGTTTGATGCAAATAGCTTTGAATCTGTAAATTACTTTGGGCGGCATGGCCATTTTCATGATATTGATTCTTCCAATCCATGATCATGGATTTTTTTTTTTTCCATTTGTTTGTGTCCTCTTTTATTTCCTTGAGCACTGGTTTGTAGTTCTCCTTCAAGAGGTCCTACACATCTCTTGTAAGTTGTATTCCTAGGTATTTTATTCTCTCTGTAGAAATTTTGAATGGGAGTTCACTCATGATTTGGCTCTCTGCTTGTCTATTATTCATGTATAGGAATGCTTGTGATTTTTGCACATTGATTTTATATCCTGAGACTTTGCTGAAGTTACTTATCAGTGTAAGGATTTTGGGGGTTGAGAAAATGGGGTTTTCTAACTATACAATCATGTCGTCTGTAAACAGAGACAATTTGACTTCCTGTCTTCCTAATTGAATACCGTTTATTTCTTTCTCTTGCCTGATTGCCCTGGCCAGGATTTCCAATACTATGTTAAATAGGAGTGGTGAGAGAGGGCATCCTTGCCTTGTGCTGGTTTACAAAAGGAATACTTCCAGTTTTTGCCCATTCAGTATGATATTGGCTGTTGGTTTGTCATAAATAGCTCTTATTATTTTGAGATCTGTTCCATCAATACATAGTTTATTGAGAGTTTTTAGCATGAAGGGATCTTGAGTTTTATCTAAGGCCTTTTCTCCACTTACTGAGATAATCATGTGTTTTTTGTCACTGGTTCTGTTTCTGTGATGTATTACGTTTATTAATTTGTGTATGTTGAACCAGCCTTGCATCTCACTGACGAAGTTGACTTGATTGTGGTGGATAAGCTTTTTGATGTGCTGCTGGATTTGTTCTACCAGTAATTTATTTTGGATTTTTACATCGATGTACATCAGGGATATTGACCTGAAATTTTATTTTTTGTTGTTGTGTCTCTGTGAGGTTTTGGTATCAGGATGATGCAGGCCTCATAAAATGAGTTAGGGAGGAGTCCCTCTTTTTCTATTGTTTGGAATTTTTTCAGAAGGAATGGTACCAGCTTCTCTTTGTACCTCTCATAGAATTTGGCTGTGAATCCATCTGTGGTCCTGGGCTTTTTTGGTTGGTAGGCTATTAATTACTGCATCAATTTCAGAACTTACTATTGGTCTATTCAGGGATTCTACATCTTCCTGGTTTAGTCTTGCGAGGGTGTATGTATCCAGGAATTTATTCATTTCTTCTAGGTTTTCAATTAATTTATGTAGAGTTGTTTGTAATATTCTCTGATGACAGTTTGTATTTCTGTGGGATCAGTGGTGATATCCCCTTTATCATTTTTTATTGTGTCTATTTGATTCTTCTTTGTTTTCTTCTTTATTAGTCTAGCTAGTGGTCTATCTATTTTGTCAATCTTTTCAAAAAAACCAGCTCCTTGATTCACTGATTTTTTGAAGGGTTTTTTGTGTCTCTATCTCTTTCAGTTCTGCTCTGATCTTTGTTATTTATTTTCTTCTGCTAGCTTTTGAATTTGTTTGCCCTTGCTTCTCTAGTTCTTTTAATTGCGATGTTTGGGTGTTGATTTCATCTTTCCAGCTTTCTGATGTTGGCATTTAATGCTATAAATTTACCTCTTAACACTGCTTTAGCTGTGTCCCAGAGATTCTGGTATGTTGTATCTCTGTTCTCATTGGTTTCAAAGATCTTCTTTATTTTTGCCTTAATTTCACTATCTTCCCAGTAGTCATTCAGGAGCAGGTTGTTTGATTTCCATGGAGTTGTGCGAGTTTGAGTGAGTTTCTTAATCCTGAGTTCTAATTTGACTACACTGTTGTCTGAGAGACTGTTTGTTATGATTTCTGTTCTTTTGCATTTGCTGAGGAATGTTTTACTTCCAATTATGTGGTTGATTTTACACTAAGTGCTATGTGGTACTGAGAAGAATGTGAATTCTACTGATTTTGGGTGAAGAGTTCTATAGGTATCTATTAGGTCCACTTGGTCCAGCGATGTGTTCAAGTCCTGAATATCCTTGTTAATTTTCTGCCTCATTGATCTGTCTAATATTGACAGTTGGGTATTAAAGTCTCCCACTATTATTGTGTGGGAATCTAAGTCTCTTTTTAGGTCTATAAGAACTTATTTCATAAATCTGGATGCTCCTGTATTGGGTGCATATATACTCAGGATAGTTTGCTCTTCTTGTTGCATTGATCCCTTTACCATTATGTAATGCCCTTCTTTGAGATTTTTTTATCTTTGTTGGTTTAAAAGTTTGTTTAATCAGAGACTAGGATTGCAACCCCTGCTTTATTTATTTCTTTCTATTTGCTTGGTGAACATTTCTTCATCCCTTTATTTTGAGCCTATGTGAGTTTACACATGAGATGGGTCTCCTTAATTCAGCACACTGATGGGTCTTGAATCTTTATCCAATCTGCCAATCTTTGTCTTTCAGTTGGGGCATTTTATCCATTTACATTTAAGGTTAACATTGTTATGTGTGAACTTGATCCTGTCATCATAATGCTAGCTGGTTATTTTGCACATTAGTTGAAGCAGCTTCTTCATAATGCTATTGGTCTTTATATTTTGGTTTGTTTTTGCAGTGGCTGCTACTGGTTTTTCCTTTCCATGTTTTGTGCTTCCTTCAGGAGCTCTTGTAAGGCAGGCCTGGTGGTGATAAAATCCCTCAGCATTTGCTTGCCTGTAAATTATTTTATTTCTCCTTCACTTATTAAGCTTAGTTTGGCTGGATATGAAATTCTGGGTTGAAAATTGTTTTCTTTAAAAATGTTGAATATTGGCCCCCACTTTCTTCTGGCTTGTAGGGTTTCTAGAGAGAGATCCGCTGTTAGTCTGATGGTCTTCCCTTTGTAGGTAACCTGACCTTTCTCTCCGGCTGCTCTTAACATTTTTTCCTTCATTTCAACCTTGGAGAATCTGATGATTATGTACCTTGGGGTTGCTCTTCTCGAGGAGTATCTTAGTTGTGTTCTCTGTATTTCCTGATTTTGAATGTTGGCCTGTCTCACTGGGTTGGGAAAGTCTCCTGGATTATATACTGAAGTGTATTTTCCAACTTGGTTCCATTATCCCAGTCACTTTCAGGTACACCAATCAATTGTAGGTTTAGTCTTTTCACATAGTCCCATATTTTTTGGACACTTTGTTCATTCCTTTTCATTCTTTTTTTTCTCTAATCTTGTCTTTATGGCTTATTTCAGTAAGCTGACTTTCAATCTCTGATATTCTTTATTTCACTTGATCAATTTGGCTATTGATACTTGCATATGCTTCACGAAGTTCTCATGCTGTGTGTTTCAGCTCCATCAGGACATTTATGTTGCTCTCTACATTGGTTATTCTAGTTAGCAGTTCCTGTAACCTTTTATTAAGGTTCTTAGCTTCCTTGCATTGGGTTAGAACATGCTCCTTTAACTCAGAGGAATTTGTTAGTACTCATTTTCTGAAGCCTACTTCTGTCAATCATCAATCTCATCCTCTGACCGGTTTTGTGCCCTTGCTGGAAAGGGGCTGCCATCATATGGAGGAGACGAGGAATTCTGATTTTTTGGATTTTTTTTTTTTTTTTTTTTTTGAGATGGAGTCACTGTCTCCCAGGCTGGAGTGCAGTGGCGCCATCTCGGCTCACCACAAGCTCCGCCTCCCAGGTTCATGCCATTCTCCTGCCTCAGCCTCCCTTGTAGCTGGGACTACATGCTCCCGCCACCACGCCCGGTTAATTTTTTGTATTTTTAGTAGAGACGGGGTTTCACCGTGTTAGCCAGGATGGTCTCAATGTCCTGATCTCCTGATCTCCTGATCCGCCCAGCTCTGCCTCCTAAAGTGCTGGGATTCCAGGCGTGAGCCACCACGCCCAGCCAAAATGTATCTTTTTTAAAACAGCAAGGCAAACCAATTCTGTTAAATTTGACATTTCTGAAACTGATAGCCTCTTGTTAAGAATACTAATAATGTAGAATACTAATAATGTATTCTTATACATTGTTATTATGTATCGCAGATATATGCATTATCATTATTACATATTATATACTATTATATCATTACACCTTATGATAAACTCTCTGGGAGTTTTCTGGTCATTTGAGAATGTCAAGTTTTATGAAAAATCTTGAGAACATTAAAATATAATGTAGGTTATGCTTCATGGGTCAAGTTTCTATTATAATTCGTGATTTATGTGACAGGTACAGAATAAATTTAGTAACAGTGATTTAGGAGCCTTTCCACTTGTATGATAATTCAGAAGAAGAAAATATTTTTGAGATTTTGCCACTCAGAACTGAGGAAGAAAATTGTCCAGGATAATTCATTATAATTTACAAATAGTGCAACAGTTAAGTGATATCTGCATTAATCCCCTGAATATTCCTGATCAATATTTTCCAAAGTTCGTTCCATGGCATGCTCACCTTGCAGGATACTCCTTTAAAAAATATATCCCTATGGTAAAAAACACTCTACTTCCCTGGATTAGAAATTAATATTTTATATATAGAGAGTCTGAAAAAATCTTAAAAACCCTGCTTAACTCAGGATTTCCCAGATATATGATGACAAAATGTTCCCACATAATATTTATTAATATCTGAGTTCCGGGGAATATATATCAGGACATGTTCATCTTTGGGAGGCAAAACTTGTTTGTTTATTAATTGTCCCATCCTGAATGGATTTGGGGAGTGAGAGTAAGAAGGAAAAACTCTTAATGGAACGATATGAATAAGACATCACGTCTTTTCTACACTGTCACATGAAAATATTCATAGTGTACTTCATTGTAACTTAATGAACCCTTGGTTACCAGTTCAGTCAAATAATGCATCCATATATCAAAGATAAAAGAAAGTACTTGAGTATTATATTCACTGTAACTCTGGTATTCCTAATCACGAAAGAATATACAAATTTTGCTTTCATTACTAAGGACAAACGTGGAAATTAGAAGCCTATATTTAACCAGCTGAAACAGCTTTGATGAACCAGAAAAAGCAATATCCATTATATCATATAGTCTCTCTAGCGAACCTAACTGAAATGCAAATGTAATTTTAAAGAAAATGAGCATAAATCATTCTGGGTAAGTTGAGTTCTTCAGATAATAGTAAGATAATATACTAATATTGATAGCATATGAATTATAAAGTAATGTGAATTTTGTGTCAAGTGATTTATATATATATTTTATAAAATACTGTTCATTTATTTATAAATAACTTATTAAGGAATAATGTAAAAATGTTTGTTCTTTGTCCATAAATGATATCATAAATGAGAAAATAATCTTTGATAAGCCACAGGTTCAGGTAATTTTCCCTTAAAAAGTCATCACCATAAATATGACTACTCTTCTTAGGTATAACAATAAAAACTGGTTGAATTGTTTTTTCCTTTTAGAGATTTCTTCTTTCAGAGTAGTTTTTAGGTTCTTAGCAAAGTCGAACAGTAACTACATAGAGGTTTTATATATGCTCTGACTTCACACATGCCCAGTTTCCCCCGCTATCAACATCCCCTCACCAGAATAGTACATTTGTTATAATCAATGTACCTATGTTGATGCATAATTATCAACCAAAGTCCGTAGTTTACATTAAGTTTCAGTCTTGGTGTTGTACTTCCTATGTGTTTTGCCAAAAGTATAATGACAGGTATCTACTATTATAGTATCATGCAGAATAATTTCACTGTCCTAAAAGTCCCTGTTCTCTGTCTCTTCATCCCTTCTTCCCCCATTCCCTGGCAACTACTGGTCTTTTTACTGTCTCTATAGTTTTGCTTTGTTTCAGAATATTATATATGAAATACCACACTATTTAGCCTTTTCAGAATGGTTTCTTTTACTTAGTAATATGCATTTAAGTTTTCTCCATGTCTTTTTGTGGCTTGAAACTTATTAATCTTTAATAATGAATAATATTCTTTTGTCTGAATGTATCGTAGTTTATCTATTCATCTACCGAAAAATACCTTGGTTGCTTAACTTGTTACATTTTAACTTTATTCTAATTCTAACAGGCAGAAGAAACAGAAAAAGGGGATAAGATTAGGTTAGCAAAAATCATATTTTTTGTTTTATTTCTTTCACAACTGCCTGCCTTTCCACATAAAAATATAAGTAATTCAAAGAACAAAGGTTCTTGTGAATAAGCTCAAGTAGATCTCTACAGGTAACTAAGGAATGGGTAACTGTACATTAGTGTGAAAATACAAGAGGTAAATTTATACAATACAATTTCAACCCCCCAAAAATTGTTATTACCACAAGAAAATGTAATTTGTTTCTCAATCTTCTTTCTGCCTTTCCTTGCTTCTTAATGAGAATGATGTGTTTCTTTTGTGATTAAAGAGACAGACAGTGGATTTCCTTAACAATTTAATCAGGTAATTAAGGAATAGTCATCATCTGATACTTTTAGTGTTCTGAGATTGATCTAAATCAAATTAGTCTTTATTAATAGATTATAAACAAAATGATAGAATGAAACAGCAAAGCCTCAAGTCCATCATAACCTACACATACTAATTTCAAAATCATTTAGTGAAAAATATTTTAGACTAAATTTCTACTTGGTAAATAGTATGTCTGTTTATGTAACTAATAGTCATTCTGTTTGGAAGTGACATAAATTTCTTAGTGTTTCCTTGAGGCAGATTTTCATGTCTGAACTCTAAGATCTAATCAGTTTCATCTGATTCTGAGATTAATTTTGAAAAATACGTTTTAATGCATAATAACATATAAGCCCTCAAAATTTTCCTTACTGAAACTGAAAGAATCTTCCAGCAAGAAAATAAAAAGTATGTACTTCTGACAGATCACAAAAAATAGTGTTTTTTTCTTTGACCTTTTATTCCAAACAGCTAAGATATGAACAGCATTGAGATGATATTTTTTCAATTATAATAAAAAATGTTGAGAGATTCAATGGAAAATTTCTTTGTATTTATATGTCTGAAAACAAGAAAAATTGAAAAGTAATATTTAGGCAAGATGGACATTTGAAGAGCTACTTGAATAGTGAGAAGATTTGGATAGAATGTCTGAGTATGTTCCTATGAGGGAAGCTTAGTGAAAATAGAGTCATTTAATAAAGGAAATCGAAATCCTTTTATAACCTTCCCCTTTACATTCACTCTTGTTACTATTTCTTCCAGTGAGATGGAGAGAGACTAGAACTACTTGGGAGAAAGTTTAAATGTCTAATGGGAGATTATTTTTGGTGAGAGATTAATTATAAAATAATTACTTAGTAATAAAAGGAAGAAAAGAAGACACATTAGAAATGGCCTTCATCATTTTATTCTGTACTCTGGCCTCGATCGTTTTGTCTCTTGATTAGCTTTGATGTTCACTCTTACATTCATTTAATTCAAAATTTATGAAATATTACTTTTTCTCTTTCATTTTATCAGTAGTTTCATTCACAGAATGAAGTCATGACAATGATTTTTTTTTTCCATCAAATCTATTTGTTCTGGGAGACATATGTGGGAAGCCACGTCCCTCATTACAAGTCCAAGTAATTGAGAGAGAGGTACATGGTTACCAAGATCCACTTGAAGAAGACTATATCAGAAGTCTGGAAGGGAAACAAGACTGAGCTACGGCACATAAAACAGAGTCAGTCCGGTAACAAAAGTAAGATAAAGAGCTAGGCAAACAGCCAAATCTATGTCATTGTGTTCATGCTGCTGATAAAGACATACACCAGACTAGGCAATTTACAAAAGAAAGAGGTTTAATTGGACGCACAGTTTCACGTGGCTGGGAAGGCCTCACAATCATGGTGAAAGGGAAGGAGGAGCAAGTCACATCTTACATAGGTGGTGGCAGGAAAAGAGAGCTTGTGCAGGGCAACTCCCATTTTTAAAACCATCAGATCTGGTGAGACCCATTCACTATCATAAGAACAGCATGGGAAAGACCTGCCCCCATAATTCAATCATCTCCCACCAGGTCCCTCCCACAACATGTGGGAATTTGGGCAGCTATGAGATTTGGGTGGGGACACAGAGCCAAACCATATCAGTCATCAATCTGAAATAGGAAGGAATGGCAAGGAGTTTTAATCTTACATGACATTCTCTATAATGCTAGAAGATGCTTAGATTGTGATAAAGAATGTGAGGTTACAGCAAAGTGCAAGGTAATAGAGCAGTATGATTAATCAGCTATCACTCTCACAGATAAAAGAGTAAGTCATAACAAAATGTGCCAAGTGTTTCTGATAGCTTACCAAGGGGAGAATACACAATGGAGACCAAGAAACCTCCAGTTTTCTATGTGAGTGGACAGTATTTCTGCCTAAATCAAAACTTAAAACCTCAGCTAGGCTTCACAGCATCCCACCTGACAAACCATGAATTTGAGTCATTTTTTTTTTCCATTAGCCTATTTTTCTATACTATTTTTTTCATATTGGAAGTAACTTCTGATTAGGCAATATTTCTCCATATACTAATAGGTTAATAAAGTATAAAGTCAGGGACATCAAGAATACAAGCTTTGATGACTGCAAAAGTGAGTTTTCTGGATGGAGACATTGTGAAAAATAACAAATGAAGTTTACTATAGCAACTCCATGCTGTTATGCAAGGCCCTCTCAACCCCAAGGGCTTAGTTGGTATACTTCCAGTCACTGATCACTGGTACTGGGCTCAGAATCTCAAAACCAGAATAACAACTGGAGGCTGAACTCAGTTATTTGAAGTCTTGAAAGCTTGGGGTAATAGAAGGCCTTAACAAACACAATGATAGGATTTGGTTGGTCAGCACAGAAAATTAATATGTGCCATATTCATGGGATGCCAACCAGCACTAGGACAGTCTTGTCAATATTTGAGCATGGTAGCTTGGAGATTGGATCTGGATGAATAATATTCCAGGAATATTTAAAGGATAGAAGGATGGGTAGCAGCCTCTCAAGTTACCTGACATTGTGACCAAAGATGAACTGACATAGATGATGGTGAATCAGAGGGGTTGGAAT
This sequence comes from Theropithecus gelada, assembly GCF_003255815.1. Taxonomy (NCBI): domain Eukaryota; kingdom Metazoa; phylum Chordata; class Mammalia; order Primates; family Cercopithecidae; genus Theropithecus; species Theropithecus gelada. The sequence goes on along the minus strand of NC_037681.1, from coordinate 77,481,518 downwards.
CATAAATTGTTGCAGGTGGCCTTCAAGGTTTTGAAAATGTTGTTACAGACAACTGAAATATTTTGATGCAAGCTTTTCCAGGTGGGATCTTCTTTTACATGCCATCTTAGAGGAAGACTCTTTAGCTCTTCCTGCTACACAAAATCACATGTGGTTAAGACATTGGTCTCTGAAGTCAGACAACCCTTGGGTCAAATACTAGTTCCACCGGGTAGTATCTAAGTGAAGTTTGGTTATGTAACATATGTAAGCCTGAACCTCACACTCAGTTGTAAGGATTAAACATGATTCCATAGAAAAGGGGATAAAACAGTATCTGGCAAATAGTAAATGGTCAGTTAAATATTAGATGTTTTTTTAAAGGATTGCCCTCAGATGCTCTGAATTTTTAGGTCTGTAATCATGAGCATTCATGTACTTACTAACTACATGAAGCAGCTTTTCTTGGTTTTAGTATAGGTAGCAAGACCTGATGTGAGCTGAGTTTTTAGTTCATCACAATCATTCTAGACCAAAGTACACTCTCACGAGTTTTCTGACTGGTTTTTAGGTAGCATCTTTGAAATTAGAAGTGGATGTGATAAGAGTTCCCTTTCTCACCACTGTTTCCCGAGAAGGCTTCCAAGAATGAAATGAGTTTTGGGGCCACTAGGTTTCCACTTGAATGGGGACATGAATCTCTGCCCTTTGCCCTTAATTTTAGGACTGGGCTGGGGCAGGGTGAGACAGGATAACTAAACAAGGATTTGGAAGGTAGAAAAAATCTTCTATAATAACTGTAAATTAGAAAACTATCTCCCCCTTAAAATGAATATTTATTGGGAGATTCAAGTCGGGAAATTTTATGTACATTGTCATTTAATCATGATGAAGATTAAAGCCTCCAGCATTCACGCTTACCTTTTCATCATATGCATTGCTTATCATTTTCAGGAGGCCTAAATAGGTTCTTAAAAGTGGTTCACCTCACTGTGTTTCACTTGAGTAAGACAAGAAATGCAGCCTAAACCTCCTGATCCAGCTTTATCTAAAGAAGGGAACATTCAAATGTTGAATGTTATTTCTTCATTTTTTTAGCTTTAGCCATTAACTCAAGACAAGCAAATGATTTAAAATTTGTAGGGGTCAGATTGTGACCATTTCCTCTGGTAAGGCAAGCAGGAACCTGGGATCAAAAAAATCTAGCCTGGGTCTCCTAGTTGCTGCAGTGAAATAAGCTGATTTAGGTAGACCGACTGGCAAAATTAAAAGCCAAGGGTCCAGGATCCAAATAAATCAACAGTCAGAAAGCAATAATTCAGGCGTAATTTAATGGATGGAAAATCAGAAGAGAGCAAAGTTTCAGAGCCAAGGCGTTATAAAGTAGGAAGTTGTTCAAATGGTTGAAGAAGCTCATGGAGACTATTCAATTGCTATCTTGTGTTGTTTTGTGTTGCATTACGGTCTTGTGTTCTGTGGATTTGCACCAAACTTGGAAAACTTGCAGCCATTATTTCTTCAAAAAGTAATTTTTCTGCATCAAAAATAAATAAATAAAAGGGTTCGACACCATGAACACTGCATTTCACAAATCATGAAATGGAGTAAGAGTTTTATTCTCACTCCGTTTGGCATAGCCAGGGTATATGCCTTTAGTTTAAATAGCATGGGACTTAGGAGTGAGATACTACTTTTACAGTTGTGTGAAAATTCCTCGAATTAGAGAGTTTAACTTTTACCCAAGTCCGTGCTGACTAGTCAATCTCATCCAACACATAGGTTAGTGTGAAAGTCAAAACAAATCTCTACTTTTGCCAAAATGTTTTCTTTTCCCAAAAGGCTCATGTGTCTCTTTATCATGCATAAAAAATTTCAATTGCGGAAAATAATTTCCACTAGCACTACATTATAAAAATACAACTAGCAATGAGCCAACTGTTGCAAAATGTCACAAGATGTGTGAGAAAATGACATGGTTGGAAATTCAATGCCACATCATCATCCTTAATCATGAACTAATTAATTTTTGTCATTGCAGCATAGAAGGAAAGCTTATTTTATGTTATTCCTATTAACTTCAATATGGAGCTTAGTTGTGCTATGTCAAGGGAGAGGAGTGGAGTAGATAGAATGCCAACTTAAATGGAGAAAAGTGCTAATAGCAAGTGCTGATTCAGCATGCAAAGAACTGCTCTACATTTAATCCAAGAACAAAAAGACAGAACTAATCAAAATTTATTTCTAGCCCATTAAACTGTAATTTGCAATGCTGGACAAAGCTGCATCACAATGGTTTCACTACTGGATTGACTTATATTACAAAACTATCCACTCAAACTGATGTAAATTCTCCTATTGCTATAATGCAGGGGTAAAGGAAAGCACCCAAGTATTCTTCACAGTTAACACCGACACATCAAAAAATGTTCTTTGTTGCAGGTTCAAAATAAATACAGTATTAGAAGAATTTAAAAACATTTTATCTTTGAAACATCAGTCTTTAGAACAAAAAAAAATCCATTGAATTCCTGAAATATACTTTACCAGGAATATAACATACCAGAATTTGAAATACATAATAAAATGCATATATATATGCAATATATAATAAAAAGCATAATCCAACACTCACTACCGTAGGACATACGCCACATAAAAACAATAGGTATTTTTTGGAAATTATATATTAAAAGGTTTTTTAATGATTAGAAATACATTTCCATATTCAAAGAAACTTAGACTGTACATGTAACTGGGGAATTTCTAACTTAGAAGCTTCACACTTGGGGGACTTAAATGATCATCTATTTTCAGCAAAAAGATTAGCCATTAATTCCAGTGATATCTTACGTCTGTTTGGTAGCATAAGACAAGCAGACCGGAAAAACTTTGGAAGAAGCAATAAATAAAATGAATAGAAAAATAAATGTGCCATAAGCACACATTGCTCAAACATTCATGTTAAAATGCGATTCTGATTTAGTAAATGATAACCTACAGGTCACCTTTGACAGACCTCCAAATTAACAACCTGGAGAAGGCCTTATGATTCATGGCTTATGTCTTGTTCCTGAGTAAAGAATCTTATTGTAAGTCCCTTCCATCTTATCGAGAGTTTCTCACATAGTTGACATACTGATTAATACATAATCTACTGACATTAAAATGGATACCAATTTGTTTCTGAATCATGAAGTTTTACTGATTGGCTTGCAGGTAACACATTTTAGCCTGTTATGTTTTCATTTGTACCATTGATTATAACCACTGTTTTGTACCTTCCAATGAAAAAAAAAATCCACAATGTGAAGAGTACCCTTCCCTCTCCTACACTTTCCTATAAAAACATTCCAATTTGTAATAGACTTTGGAACATGCCCGAATTTGTTGCTGTGGCTTTCTGGGTTTATAGTCAAATTTGGCTTTCAATAAACCTTTATCAAATTATTTCTGGCCGGGTGCGGTGGCTCAAGCCTGTAATCCCAGCACTTTGGGAGGCCGAGACGGGCGGATCACGAGGTCAGGAGATCGAGACCATCCTGGCTAACACAGTGAAACCCCGTCTCTACTAAAAAATACAAAAAACTAGCCGGGCGAGGTGGCGGGCGCCTGTAGTCCCAGCTACTCGGGAGGCTGAGGCGGGAGAATGGCGTAAACCCGGGAGGTGGAGCTTGCAGTGAGCTGAGATCCAACCACTGCACTCCAGCCTGGGCGACAGCTCAAGACTCCCTCTCAAAAAAAAAAAAACAAAAATATAAAAAAAAAAATTATTTCTGCCCCGGCAGCCTTAATTTCAGTTGGCATACATCTGAGCCTGAGATTCTGCATGTCTAGCACCCTCCCAGGTGATATGATGATGTTTGTCTAGGGAACACTCCTTGAATAGCAGTTACAAGGAAATAAAAAGGGAAATCAGGGCCAGTGAAATAAGAACTTAGTATTTTTGTTGTTGTTGCTGTTGTTTAGACATCTCTAAAGTTCCTCTTAGTCTGAATTTGCCTGCATCAATGGTTTTTAAACTTGGCTGCATGTGAGAATCACCCTGGAAACTTTCAGAAATCCCGCTGCCCAGGTTACATTTCAAACCAATTACATAGTAATCGTGAGGGGTAGTATGTGAACATCAGTAGCTGTTGAAACTCCCGAGTGATTACAATGCACAGCCAAGATTGAGAACCACTAGATTGACTTTTCACAGCTTAAGAAGCAAAATTTACACCCAGTTAATAAATTTTAGCTCAGTGACCAAGTCCTTGAAACCAATGCCATGATCACTAAAAACATCAACCCAGGAAAATCAAGTGAAACCCTCAGCTCTGTTTTGATCATTTTCCACTGGGATTCCTTGAGTATCTTGGTGATAACTCTTTACAATGAGATACACAGATGCCCTCTCATCTTTCTACTCAGGTGGATGCACATTGTGCTGGCCTTAGTCACTGTAGTCTCTGAGAAAGACAAACACAGCATTCTGAAGATAAACTGCCATTAACTGACACACACACATAGTGCTTGATTAACAATATATAATGAATCCCTTCTTCAGTTTTGTATTGAATATAGAAACAGCTTCAATCTTCCCATCATTGCACAAAAGCAACACTTCATGTAACATCCATATTGGCAAAGAAAAAGAAAATTCTAATAGCAGCCCCAACAGAAGAAAACAAGATTAAGTTATAATTGTGATACTGGCTGTCAATAACTTGATTTGCAAACAATGTAGGACTATAGAAATAAACATTAATTAGGTAGCAATTTTTCACACTGCTGAACATTATAATAAAAACCCATTATGAATCTGAAACATTTTATACATTAATGCATGCTTCTCTACTAATGTGTGATAATTAAAAAAGAAAGGAGACCGTTGTCCAGTGATGTCTACAATACACATTTTTAAATGTTTACATTGCAATAGCAAGTCAAATCTTTCGCTTTTAAAATTCATACCAATACTGATTGTACTAAATTCTTCCATCTCCTAAGTATTTGGTGTCTCATTTCTGTCAAATTAAAATTTCACTTATTTCTTCATTAAATATGCCTTTATTAAATTTATTGATTAAACATACACTGTATCAGGTATCATGCTACACTTTGGGAATAAAGTGGTGAGCAAAACCAGATACTGTATTATTAGTGTTTACAATATGGAGGGGCAAACAGACATTCCTAAAAATTTTAAATATCAAATATCAAGTCACAAAATTGCAGCGATGACAAATGCTTGAAAGAAAAAGAAAAAGAAGGAACATCTGTTATATAAGACTCTATAATAGGGAGTTTGTCCTATTCAAGGAGGTTAGGGAAATTTTTCTGAAGAAACAATGATTGAGCTACAGTCTAAAGAATGGTCAGTTTTAGTTTGACCAAAGATTAAAAAAAAAAAAAAAAAAAAAGACATTCCAACTGAGGATGTAGTAGGCACAACGGTAGGTGGCAGAAGAAAGCATGGAAGGTAGGAGGGATGGAATGGGGTTACTGGAGCAGGTGGAAGGGAGATGATGTGCAGCTGAGCTATCTTTCAGAAAGATGCCACATCCTTCCATTGAATTTGAATTTGGAAAATATTTGTCAAGATACGATATAGTTACAAGGTAGGTGAAAGAGGTCCAATTAACAGAGCATAATCAAAGCAGTGAAATGCAGTGGGACATAATAGAACTATATAGTAAATGTACCCTCCTCCAATTCCTTTTCAGACTTCTACCTAAATAAATGCATAAGAAGACTATAAGAGGTAAAGCTAAAAATGATACCAGGGATTACACTGGTACAATAGTTTTTAATCTAATAACCGTATTTTCTATATGTTAATGTGTTTGCAATGTTTTAAATTCTATGATGCTCCTTCTATAAATACATATGATGGCAACAATACTAATAAGCCTTGTAAATCAAATAGTAATACAGGTTTGTATATGCCTAAATATATGTGAACGTAAATGGAGACCAGAGGAGACAATTTTAACATAAGAGTGGTTCAGTTGTAGAATCAACAAAGTATAGCCCATGGGCCAAATCCTGCTCTTGGCCTCATTTTGTAAATGGAGTTTTATTGGAACATAACTACACTTATTAATGTGCCTATTGTCTATGGGTGCTTTCATGCTACAATAGCAGAATTGGATCGTTGCAATAAAAAAATGCAGCCCACAAAACCCTACATAGAAAAAGTTAGTTGAACCTTCTCTTTTGGAGATGGTTTTCAAGCAAGTACACCAATCTTTCCAGGAGAGTGACTAACTGTTCCTTTTTGTTTGGGATTCTTCTGGATTTACTGCTGAAAGTCTCATGTCCTGGGAAATCAGGATGGTTCGTGGTTCTACCTCATGCCCTGTTAGTATTTTGGCTAGGCTGCATCTTGCCTTGAGATTCTTGTGAGTGGAAACTGTATCTTATGCATCCTTTGAGTTGCATACCCCCAATCACCACCACTTCTAACACAGGTACTAATAATTAGAAGAGACTCAAGCAATACAATCATACTAAATTACAGAATAATATACAATTTGCATATTACGCCTAAAATCTAAGTGTCTCCATATTGAATGATCCTCTTCGGATTGTGAGGATGTTACCCAAAAATATAAAAGCATTTCATTTAACAGCATTAATTCTACTTTTAAACAACCTGCCTGGGAGAATACTCACCCACAAATGCAATAATAGCTTTGTTAGATTACAGCAGCATTGCAGGGAGGCACCCCAGGCTAAGTACATTAAGTCAGAACTCTTAGTATAAAGCCAGGATGACAGATGGAAAAAGTTAGGAGGGTGTAAGAGATAATAGGTTACTAGTCAATAGTATGTGTATGGCTTGCAGTATGGGGTTGAGGGGGTGTTGCTTGGAGCAATTTCTGAGAACAAGGATCAGTGAAGGTTTATGATTTAATTTCCATGAATTAAGTTTGGGGAAACCAAGAGTGCTTAGGAAAACAACCTCAGAATAAACAGTTAAGTATAATTTTGAGTATATCAGAGTATTTTTGTTTGTTTGTCAGTGTAATTTTAGTTTTTGTTGTATAGCGATAGCAGCTGGAAACCTGTCTCTGCATGTTTAAACTGTGGGCAAAGTTACCAAATGTTGTTTTCATCAATGTATGTGCTTTTAAATAAATAATTTATACACGAACACAGTGATTCTTATCAAAGACTGTTGGGGGCACTGTACCTTAGAATAGTAGGTATCTGGCTAGAATAACTTATCTAGAAAGCATGAGTTCTCACATAAAGCAAGAAGCAATGCATCACAAAAGATAGAGTGTTGATTCTTAAATCTGATAATTTCACGTCAGATCTGTGAGCTTCTCCTGGTGGGCAAACTGCAACTTTAAAGTGGTTACAGTGTGGATTACCCACTAAATGCTCAGGGTATGGAGGAAAAGTCATCCTAAAGGTCAATAACTCTTTTACTCTTTCTGTGGTTGGTGGAGCAGGGCCGGGGGCGGGGGGGACCTTTATAGGTATTTTGGTTATTTCACGGTAAAGGAAAATTGTATTCAGGATATGCAAGAGAACCAAGAGCCAGGCTAATCTGCATAATAATGACATTCTGAGTTCATTGTGATCACTCTTGTATCACTGTAGGTATTACTATGGGGTTGAATGGGGAAGGGAGTGTATGTAAGAAAACATCTCCTCCTTTCTCTGGGAAAGGCAGAGAGTGAGCAGTCTGAATTGGGGTAAAGGGAAGTTGTATGGGAGCTTCTGAACAACTGAATGGTGCTCCCAGCTCTGAGCTAAGGAGAAAATGAAAGGACATCCCAGCAGGGAAGCATGCTCTATGACTAAGGAGATATTTATGTGGGCAAAAACATATTTTAATTAATAATGTTTCTTTTCTGAATATATCAAATTTTCAACATTCCCTTTATTTGAGAAGTAACAAGAGTATCCCATTTGGAGAAACATGGCCCATGGCTAAAGCAGAATAGAACACTGTTGCAATGTATTTGTTTTTCTGTCCAGTCCTATAGTCCTTCACCTTGTGCACAAGCTCTCAATGCATTGTTTTTACTTTTGATTGAAGTGTAATCTGTGCATGTAAATATGTGGCTTCTTGAATTATCACAAACTAAACATGCCTGTGTAGCCAAAACCCAGGTGAGCAAACAACATTACTTTCCAGTCACTGTCTTTCTCTACTTGGTTTCTTAAATTTTTGTTAAATATTACCACTTGCCCTTCGGCAAATTTTAAGGTCTTAGGTAAGCAGTTCATGCCATGCATTAAGATGAAATCCAGAGACAACTGCAGGGTTCTGGAGGAATTGGTGAAAGGACATTCCCACAGGCATGGTAGGATGCTCGGAGCCATACTATAGAGCAAAAGTCAGCAAACTTTTTCTGTAAGGGGTCAGATTGTAAATATTCTTGACTTTGAGGACCATAAGTTCTTTCTTACAATTCTAAATGAATATCAATAGCTCTGTTCCAATTTTTTAAAAAGGCATTTGGCTGTACTTTATCAACTCCCCTGGTATAGAGCAAGCAATATCTATGGAATGTTGGCTAATGTGTAAAGAGTATCAGAATACTTCAAGAGGGAACCCATGTGAAATCCTGGATGTCACTCTAATTAAAAGGCAGTTAACTCAGTTCTTAGTTATCTGGATTCCTCAAGGCAGAAAAACTTGAGACTTTTCGTTTATAATTGCTTATTTCTATCCTTGGTCTAGTTTTTTCTATTTCAAAATAATTCAGTAGTCAGAAGCAAGTTTTGGAATGTCTAGAGGCAAAAATATACTATTTTTGTTACATTTAGCAACATTGCTTAAGGAAAGCACTATGAATTTCACTATTTTCTAATTCTTTTATTCCTGAAAAGCAACTTTCTGCTCAAAAAAATATAACACAAACAATGGAATTTGTGTAAATCTTGAGGGCTTCAATATTTGATAATTGAACAATTAGTTAAAATTCCATTATATTATGGAATTTATGTGTGACAAACAAAGTCACACATAACAGCACATATTTTCCATTGTCATATTTCCATAACGACAAGTTAAACCACTTGTCATTTTACTCTGCTTTGAATCAGTTGTTTCCAGATTACTCATCATGTTTTGGGACATGAAACAACTTAATTCACCTTGACCTTGATGTGTTAGATCCTTTGTGGCCTTGGCACAGGTTATTCTAATCTCTACCACAGAAATACCAATCATGAGAGAAAACAAGTAGAATTTCTACAAAGTCCTTGCTTAATCAAAGAATGCTAAATCTGAAGATTTTGTTTTCTATTATTATTCCTGAAAGCTATAAAAACATATACAACAATAAGAAAATTAATGAGATTTGACAAAAACCAGACAACCATTGGACATTACCTGATATCACTTATTAAATATTCATGAATTAATTTCTGTTATTATCTTGTACAACTGGAAAATTGCCCACGTTATTTTCTTTGTCCAGAGGGTAGATTAAGCATTAGGATTTTCTTTTCTTTCTTTCTTTTTCTTTGCCACAGCACTAAAACTCATAAGATCACGCCACCTACCTATATGACATCTTTGACTTCTCTTTTTCTCTTATTCTACATCCAAAATATCCTATCCTATATATTATTCTTTCTAACCTACTGCCTATACTCCAGTCACAAACATTGTCATGTCTCAATTGGATTATTGCAGCGGCCTCCTACCACCCATCTTGCTTCCACGAGTATTCCCACTACAGTCTGTGTACAACACAGCAGCTACATGGAAGCTGAAACACAGACTAGATGTAGCTATTAATCAGTTCAAGCTCTACCACCGTCTTCATTCCCTCCTTGGCTTTACCTGCCATCACCTACATCTTTCTAACCACACTGTCCACATTTACGCACCTTAAGTGTTGCAGGCTTACTCCAGTCTCCTGCACCTGATGTTTCTTCTGTTCAAGCCATTCCTCCTTCATTTACCCCTAGGACTCTTTGTTTAGATACATGCCCCTTCTCCACCAACCCTATCACTTTCTTTCGTTGTTCAAAACATTCATATTTATTCGTTATATATTTCCATTGTCTTTCCCACCTGTTAGAATAAGCTCAATAGAGAGGTAAGAATGGCTGAGGTGGAAGGAAGGAAAGAGAAGGCAGGGCTGGAGAAGATGCCCTGAATTAATTTGATATATACATATAAAATCAAAAAGCAGGCTGGGCGCAGTGGCTCACACCTGTAATCCCAGCACTTTGGGAGGCCAAGGTAGGCAGATCACCTGCGGTGGGGAGTTCAAGAACTGCCTGACCAACATGGAGAAATCCTGTTTCTACTAAAAATACAAAATTAACCGGGTGAGGTGGTGCATGCCTCTAATCCCAGCACTCGGGAGGCTGAGGCAGGAGAATTGCTGGAACCCGGGAGGTAGAGGTTGCGGTGAGTCAAGATCACTGCATTGCACTCCGGCCTGGACAACAAGAGTGAAACTCTTTCTCAGATAAAATAAAATCACAAAGAGAATTTTTTCTTTTATTGCAATATTATCTTACATGAAAATATTCTGATGTGTCCCAAGCATAATCCAAATGCCATGGAAAAAAACAATAAAGTGATAGTAAAATCAATAATGTGTAACATTTTTCTGTGGTCATTTTGGTATTAGCTGTTATCAATCAGTATTGAACTTCAGTGACAAGCACATTTTTCTGGTTACTATGAGAGTTGTATCACACAAACATGTTATCTTATAAGTGCTTTATGATCATTATCAGAAAAAAAGGAAAAAAATACATGTTACTTGTGCATACTATTGAAAATATTTTCATTTATTGCATTTAGCTGTTTTAATTGTTTACAGACTATCACTAGCATTTGAGATTTATGCCATGCCAAAATAATGAAATTCATGTCATCTTTTTGGTAAATATGAAGGATAAAATAAAAAATTACAAATTTACTTCCTCTTTATATATTGTGATAATTTTTTATTATCAGCTAATCTTCAATGGAATTAAAACTACTTTTTTTATTATCCTAAAAGAGACCTGGGATTATGGTCCACCCACAAAGTGTTGAAATCTCTCTTGTAAATATATGCCTTTTCTCATTTGACAATTTGTTGTTGTTAGGTTGCAAATCTGTACTCCATTACTCTATAAAAGGAGTCTCCTCCACACCTTAAAAGAGCATGTATTCAAATGGGTAAAAATAGATTCTAAATAGAATGTGTTGCAAATGATCCATTTCTTCCTTCTTTGGGGAGGAAAATTTAACAATAGAAAATACCCATCCTATATGCCCCCTGCAAACACACAACCACACAAGTCTTCCCCCCAAGTATACTTCTGCCACTATCTTTAAGGCTTTTGGTATTTTTAGACTATAAGAAGACTCTAAAGTTTCTCTTGTCTTTGCTAAATTTCTCGTCTTTGTCTCTTGCTAAATTGAGATCAATTGTTATGTTATATAGAGCATTTGGAGAAACATCATTCTATAACTGCTATTATTCTAGGAAAACAATAATTGTAGTTGTCTTAATCAATTCAGATTTCTGGAACAAAAATACCGTAGACTGGGTGGCTTAAATAATACAAATTTATTTCTAACAGTTTTGGAGACTGGAAAGTCCATGCTCAATGTGGTGACCTATCCAATTCCTGGTAGGGGTCTTCTTCCTGTTATTACCTCACATGGCATGAAATGTCACAGAGAGAGAGAGTGTGGAGTGGGGGAAAGCAAGCTCTCTTGTGTCTCTCCTTACAGGTACACTAATCCCATCATAAGAGCTGCATCCTCATGACCCACTTACCTCCTAAGGGCCCCATCTCCAAATATCATCACATTAGGAATTAGAATTACAACATATAAATTTGAGCGTGGCACACAAACATGAATTCCCTAAGTTTGCTGAAGATTCCTGGTAATAGAATAAAGTGGTGCATATTTACTCATTTTTCCCCAAAAAATATAGTCTTCAAACTCATGCTATTACCTTTTAAAATCAAGGAAAACAATACAAGATTATACATAGTATTTAGGATTTGACTTAAATTAGGATAAACTGAGTTGTATATACAACAAAAAATAACAGTTGCCTTCACATCTACTAGGATGACTATAATAAAAAAGATAGGTAATAGAACATGTTGGTGAGAACTGGAAAAATTGGACCCCTCATACCCTGCTGGTAGAAATGTAAAATGGTGTGGCCACTTTGCAAAACAGTCTGGCAGTTCCTCAGACAATTAAGCAGAGAGTTACCATAAAATCTAGTAATTCTACTGCTAGGTATATGCCCAAATGAAAACATAGGTTCATGTAAAATTTTGTACACAAATGTTCATAGCAGCATTTTTCATAACAGCCAAAAACTAGTAAAGAAAAAAAAATGTCCATCAACGGATAAGTGAATGGAAAAAATGTGTTATATTCATACAATGGAATATTATTCAGTCATAAAAAGAAATGAAGTATTGACAAATGCCACAATATGTATGAATCTTAAAAATGTGACAGTGGGAAAAAAAGGTAGTCACAAAAAAGACCATATATTATGTAATTCCATTTGAATAATAAAATGATCAGAATGGGCAAACCTTTAGGACACAAAGAAGAGTGGTTGTCCAGTGCTTGGAGTATTGAGGAGATAGCGGGTGGTGGGGATGGCTAAAGGGTAAAGGTTTCTTTCTGAAGAAATTTTGGGGTTGGGGCACAGACATTAAGTCCATAGCATTGTATATATAACTACAGATAATCTAGATTATATGTATGTGTGTGTATAGAATATTTGTTTCAAATATTCTCAAACTGATTGCGGAAATGGTTGCATAACTCTGTGCATTAAACTGTATACATTAGATTGTACATTACAGATAGATAGATACATACATACACATACATATGTATATGTATATACATATATAATGCTGTTAAAAATATTGCTTGCCAAGGACTGTTCTAGCCCCTGAAGAAAACTGCAGTCCTTGTTCCTATGGAATATATTTTGGGGAAGGATGAATACCAGTAATACGTGCATACATAACATATTTTTAAATAGTGAAAATACTAGAGAAAACATATTCAGGTTAATGTTCTAGAAGGTGGCAGAGGGCAGACGGATGTTTTCAATAGGATAGAGGAAGCCTCTGTAAAAGTGACATTTGAGTTAAGACCTGAGTAATGGAAAGTAGGAAAACATAGGATGATCCAGGAGGAAGGTGGTCCATTCAAGTATAAAGGCCCTGAGTAGAATATAAGCTTGGTAAGTTCAAACAACAACAGGAAAGTACTGTGAGTGAAGGAGAGGAATACGTCATTAATGTCACAACAGGGTAAGGTAGGGAAGTCATACCTTGTTAATCTCAAATACTTTTGTTAGCTATATCCAAGAGTAAAATGTCACAATAAATCCTTAGTAGCATCATTTCATGGCGTGGCAGTTTAACTGAATATTATGTATTATTTGCTTCTTTATGTCAATGTGAAAATTGTCAAAGAGCTTTGATTTTAAATGCCATTATACATCACTCTTAGTTGGAACAAAAATTACATTTCCATGAATAACATTGAATTAGTAGTTTAAAAATTAAATCAACATGATTTGGCAATGTAAGAACATTTTCTATATTCAGAATTTATTCCACTGAGATTAGTGAACCAGGTAAAGCACTGGAAGGAAACAGAAGGTATGAGGAAATCGGATAATTTAAGGAGCACTTAATAAAGAACTATTTAGAAAAAGTGTGGGCATGTTTAAGGGAGAGCTCAAGAGACTGCAGGTTACTAGGTTAATAACACCAAGGAGCTGAGCACCACCACTGTCTTTAGGCCTGATGAGTTGGAAATAGAGACTTGTTACTAGGCCCTGAAGACAGGGAGAGAGCTAAAGAGAGAGAGTGAGCTAGCCACCTGACAGAGCTGTGATCTTCATTTAGGAATTCAGGCAGCCAATGTCAGAGCCACTGGAGTGAGTGAGTGTCGTAAGTTTTCTGACCCCACTCTACTCCGCACCACCAATCTCCTGCTGGAGTTCCCCACAGACCAAATTCAACTTGAAGCTGGCATGTTAACAAGCCTGCTCATGTACTCCATAAAGTTCAGGCTCCTGGAGCATAGAACAGAGGGGAGAAATGCAGATACTCTATTTAGAAGGACAAATAGGGGAGTGGTATCCCTTGCAGTCTTAGAATTTTCCTTATTTGTATATGATATTGAAAAAATAAATACCTGAGTATCAAATCATCATTCATTTACTTGAATGAGCTTGCAAAATGGCAGCCACAGTATAAATCACTGAAAACTCAATGCATAGCCCTTAGTTTCAAGTTGTTTACTTACATTAATGGGAAGATTATCAGGTTAATAGATTTATATACAATGTGGTCAGTAGTGAAAGGGCTGTGGTCAACAGAAACGTTGATTTTTCTCTTTTATCTGTGAAACATTTATACAGATAAGCCTATACACACACATACATATAATCTAGATTATCTATAGTTATATATACAATGCTATGGACTTAATGTCTGTGCCCTTAACCTCATAATGAGTATGTTGGAATCCTAACTCCCAAGGTTATGGTATTAGGAAGTGGAGACTTTTAGGATATGATCAGGTGATAAGGGCAGCTCTCATGAATAGGATAAGTACTCTTATAAAAATAGTAAAATATCACAGATGGAGTAGCTTATAAACAACGTAAATTTATCTCTTATAGTTCTGCAGGCTGGGAAATTTAAGATGAAGGCACCAGCAGATTCAAGGTCTGATGACGACCTCTTGTCTGGTTCATAGATGATACCTTCTTGCTTCATCCTTTTGGTGAAGGGATCAAGGCAGTACTCTGAGGTCTCCTTTGGTAGCCAGGTTTATGACCAATTTCTTCAATTCCTCATGTTTGTGGTATAATTTAAATATTATATTTCACACTCAAAAACTGATATCTGAATGCTAGGGAAAATGGTATAATTGCAAATTATACCATGGTATAATTTGGTATAATCTGGTAAGTTATTGTAATTCAATGTGGTTTTGCAATTTTTAGTAATGTATCTGCCATTAGTGGTTTATGTCTTGCAACACACAGTTGTGACACAGTGAATCTCAATTCCATTATTCACAAATGCTAACCTACACTATACCCATACCTACACTACCACAAGTTCATAAACTAGCAGAGTAGAAATGAACAGATGGTCAATTTTCCAGACATGCAAATAACAAAAGTCACCTTTTGTTTCTTTGGTTTTCAAATCTTCATCTGCCGGTGTTACAGTTAAGACCTGCGTTAACATTAGCATTAAATGTATTCAGAAGCATGCAGCTTCCTGTGAAGTGTTGGATCCAGAAAGGGGAAAATCCAGGCAAGACGTTAAAATCATGGTTTGCCAGCCATTTTGGAAAACCTTCATGGTGGAAAACCAATCTATAGAGTATGTGCACAAAAAGTATTTGATAGAAGAAGAGAGTAACCCTCTTATCTACCCTCTATCAAGAGCCTCACTTTCATATTCCAGAAT
Organism: Theropithecus gelada; assembly: GCF_003255815.1. NCBI lineage: Eukaryota > Metazoa > Chordata > Mammalia > Primates > Cercopithecidae > Theropithecus > Theropithecus gelada. The sequence goes on along the minus strand of NC_037681.1, from coordinate 77,466,089 downwards.
GTAAATGGAATTATTAACATTTATGTCATTACATTTCCTTATGGATTAGAGCATCCTTGTTTTAATAAACAATAATTCAATGATTTGTGGGACTAACATCTCTCATTTTGCTTTGTCTAGTTATAGATCATGCAGAAATGACACGTACAAGATATACTTGGTTGTTCCCCTTCTCTCTAAATTTGTATTATTAGTTCCAAGGATTCTAATATTGTTTATTCAATACATAAGAAGATATGACAAAATTGAAACAGCATGCCCAAAGTAGTGGTACAATAAATTCCAAAGAATCTATGGCACAATGTGTTTGTGAGTGTGTGTGTGTGTGTGGGGGGGGGGGGCGGTGTCTGTGTGTGAGACAGACAGAGAGAGAGACAGAAAGAGAGAGACTATATAACCAAAAACTCTTATCACATTGTCCCCATCTAAATTTTTGTTTGTATTACTAGCACCATTTGAAACAGTTGAATATAGTGAAATGGGAGAGTAGCTATGAAGTGAAAGCTGACTGGCCGTCTTCACAATCTTCCAGAAACATGAAAATCTCTGCCTGGTAAGATTTTCAAATATTAACATCTTTCATGAGTCAAGTGGTTCTCCCTGAGACTTAGAGAATTGTTGTCCCAAGTAGAATTTGCTGGCTTAAAATAGAACATTGTCTCAAATTGCCAGCTTCCATGAGTGAGCAATTCCACTTTATTTTGTTATAAACGGTTGAGGAGCAGTTAAACATTTGTAAGTTCAGACAATGCTCAGAAGAAGTGATCCATGTTAACCAGAAGCTGAGGACCCAGATAAACCTGAACTTGTATTATCTTTCCAGGAAATCAACATAAGCTAATCAAACCAAACCTGAACTGTAGTAAATATTTAATGAATAATTAGGCTTTAATTCTTTCTCAGTTTTGTAATGAATTAACGGGATTTGATTTCTAAAGTCTGCAACTTCAGACTGTATTTTCCATGAGAATTAAAATTGAATTGAGTCATTGATGTTAACTGTTTTATTTCCACTTCAAAAAAGCATTTGACTTAGAAGGAAAGACCTAATGAAGGTATTTTTTAAACTATAAATTAGGTAACTTTTAACTCTAACAATTATGGAGCTCCTTTTTCATGAAATCAAAGCTAAATCAATTCAATACTTGGCCAAAACTGTTGGCACATAAATAGTGACAGCAAAATATCTGTGACTTCTCAGGGCACATAGCAGTACATATGGGCTAGAAAGACTTGCAGCAGGTTTTAGGCCATTCTGTAGATTCACATTTCCATTGTTTAAAGCTACTTTGTGAACACCACTTTCACACTGACAGTCAAAATATTATTACATCATAATTTTTTTTCACCATTGAGTAGTATAGATCCAAATTAAAATCAACATACTATCATATTTCATAAATTTTAAAATATGTTTATGTTTTCAGTTTAATGATTCATTATCTTATATCTATAGTCTTCAATAACAAAAATAAATATTCAACAATGTGTTGTGCTTCATAAAGTCATGTGTTTTACTTCCCATTACCATTTGATTTGTAAAGCTATTTAAAACCTAGAACTTTCTATTCTCTACCAGGACATAATACGGTTTTTATATTTAAAAGTTATATTCTCCTCCTCAAAATTTGATTATTAATTTATATAGAAAAAATTATTCCTCACCTAGACTTAGTTTTAATTTTTTTTCTTGCTTGCAAAAAAACTTTTAAAATCTTTTAACAAAAATAATGACAGTTTGACCAAACTTTATCAGGCTTCCAAACAAAAATATGGTCCTCCTAATATAACAAATAAGAGCTGAAAGACAAATGACTGTAATTGCATTGACCTGTTCACCTAGCAGAACTATTTAAGCATGGTTGCCATGGAAAACCATGCTGAGAATGAAATAGCAGGAGAAATCCAATTTAAGGCCGTGCCAGTAAGTATCTCCACGACTGGTTTTAGAGTCTTTTCCTTGGAATTGTTTTCCAGGGTCAACAGCTGTATCCCCACACTTATCCTAGAAAATTAATAACACTTCAGATCATCCTGCACACAAATATACATTTTCTCTCTCTTCATCATTTAAACAACTGCAGAACAAATAACCCTCTCTGACATGAACCAAGATCATTTTGGCTGCCTAGTGAACTTCTCATGCACTATTAACAGCAAATTGCCATTTTGTAAGTCCTCATTTTTCTTGACTTCTCAAAAGGTTCCACAATGCTAAACACTTTTCCTTAAAACATTCTCTTTCTTTGACTTAGGTAATGCTATGTTCTCCTTTATTATTTTCACAGACTTGTCCCCTGAGCTCTCACAGTAGCTCACAACTCAGACTTAGCCACCCTCTTTACCATTCCAAACTGTTTTTCTTCATGGAACCCCATCCCCACTGAAGGCTTTGATTACCACGCATATACTCATGATTGCTAAAATTTTATCTGCAGACTAGACAATTATCTAGAACACCAAGACTACACGTTTCAATCCTAAGTAAGCATCTACTGGGATAATTTAACGACCTATATCAACAGCTGCCCTTCTCTTTCCCAATGATTTCTATCTGGGCAGTCCACAATATTCTATCTGGTTATACAAGTCAGAAATCCTGGAGACAGTCTGGATTCCATTTGTTCCTCAAGTCTAATTTCATGTGTGTTCAGGTGGCTTTTCCTCCAGAACTTATCCCATATCTGTTTTCTTCCTGCCTTTTCCACTAACAACACCCTGATGATAACCACTACAATCCTTCATCTAAACTACTGTTAACAGCTGTTTAACTGGATTCCCTATTTCTACCCTTATCCCCTTCCAATAATTTTTCAACTTATAGAGAGAGTTGTATTCAAAAAAATGAAAAACCTGATTTTATCAGACCATACAACTTTCTTATTAAAATATTCCATCAGTTTCCTACTGAGTTTAGGGTAAGGACCAAAATCTTTTGCATAAATCTTCTAGGTCTTGTACAATTTTGCTCCTACCATGCCTCATCTTGTCATGGGCTGCTCAATTCTCTGTACTCTAGCCACACTGGTTTCTTTAAATTCTTAAAGAGTTGAATTCTGTGCTCCCCACCCTTTTGCCATGTTTTCCCTTCCTGTGTCAGCTCATTAATAATCCTATCAGAGAACACTTTCTTATAAGAAAGAAGCACCATCAAATCTTTGGCTGACATGAAAGTGAGATATCAAAATGGCAATACTTACATTTAACATGTTGCCATTATGGTTTTAGTTTTTCCAATCTTGAAAATTAAGCCTAAGAAATGCCTGTTTTTGCAATAAATCTCACATGGCTGCATGTCTTCTGAGATGCAAACAGTTTTCTTTGGCTCTAGTAGCTTGTTAATAAATATTTTACTAAAGATAGAAAGATTAGTTTTTTGTAAATACAACTACACACTGGGCATAGATGACTTGTGTATTTATTTTCTACGTATGACTTGTCAAAATAAAATAAAGTGAAATAAAATGGAATTGAAGTAGTTCATGGTCTCATTGAGAAAAGAAAATAGGGAATGATGGAATCCTTCTCAGTAAGAGTTAAGTGACTTACAGAGTAGTGTATAAAACTACACTAGTCTGGGAGTCAGATAATTTTAGTCTCTATTACAAATTTGGTGAGACTTCTGCTCATACCAACCTTTGTAAACCTTGATTTTCCATTTAAAATAAAAGACATAGGTGGAATAAAATGATGTGTATATAAACACCTGTTGATTACTGAACAGACTTCAATAGTACTTTCTTTGCCTTTCTTAATCCAGCTAGAAACTGTCATTAAACCCTTACCCCAGCCAAGTGTAAGTGGCTCACTAACACACAGCTGTCTGAAGCAATATCCTGGACGCTTCCTCTATAACACATTCATTCCTACCAAGTATAATTCTCTGCTTTCCATCTAGGCCTTCCATCTCTTCTGACCTCGTCTTCGTTTTCTAAATTTTAGCTTACCTATATTTTTAATCAACAAGCCTATTGATTCATTTCTCATTTCATGACTGATTTTCTGACTTGCAATTGTCTGCCCTCTGTTCTATCAACTTAAATCCTATTCCAAGTTTTTAAGGTTCCTGTTCTCATAGGATCTTTCACAGCCCTGTTGGACATTCATAAAACCTAACTCTTTGTCTCCTCTGCTTTGGCTCTAGAATCCTAGGGTTGGAGACTGAGAAATCTTTTACTGCCCGTCATTATTTCAAGTAGTTCTTCTAACAAGCTTTGCTCTTTTTCCCACCCATTTTTCTTTTAATAAACAATCCACCTTTAGTGCCAATGCAGCCTAATAGGAAAGACTTATTTTCTAGTTAACCTGAAATTTACCAGTGTGTTTGATTGTTATACGCTATTACCAGACTTCTACTCAGCATTTATATGTGACAAACTCTTTGGCTTCTCCCCCACAATAATTCAATGACTTTTGCACTGAATTTTATATATTACTTTTAAATGTATTTTAAATTATATTTCAATAAGATTCACTAAAAATAATGGGGTAAAAGTCACCCAGGGCTTTAATTTATCCAGTACTGTGCTAGACAAAACCAGAGTTGTATAGTTTTATAATTATTTTCTGATGCTAGAAATATTAGTTTAACAAAAGAGGGAATGGCCAACATTTAGGGACTTGTAATAGATTTCAGCTCAGATTCCATGAGGCATGGATGAATTGGTACTGTTTCATTCACAGTATTCTCCAACTACTGGAATGAAATCTCTCAAAAGCTGGACATCTGTTATATTTATTTACTATTATATCTCCAGAAACAGGAACAGTGCCTGAGAAATAGAGTAGTCAGTAAATATTTGTCAAATGAATAAAACCCATCAAAAACAAAGGTGTGCTTTTAGAAGAAATCAAGAAAGTAATACCACTGTGTGCATAGTTTGATAAAGACAAGATACATTGACAAAATAATGTTATTAATTTACTGAAGAGAAAAATTGCAAACTGCTATGTAACACTAATTAAATACTAAACACAGTGTCATATTGGCAACCTGTCATACAGTGAGGGTACTGAGAAGCAAGAAAAGTGTGTTATATTAGTTCTCCTAACTTTTAATAAAATGTCACCTAAGTAAAGAAAAAGCTAGTGCATGACTTCTGTGCAACTAAAACTTGGCATGCATACATGTACACACACACAGAAATGTTCAGATAAGGTTCACACACAGTCTGGCAATATTATTATTTAACATATTAGGAAAATTGATGCTCACGACAGTATATGTTTTCCCAAAGGTAGAAAATAGCCGAGATAATAGCCAGATCCAAAACTTCTGACTTTGACCTCAGTGTATTTTTTAGTTTAAATTTGAATTTGGAAAAAATCACATAATAAAAATTCAGAAATAAATCAAGAAAGATAGGATAATACTAATGTCCAATGGTCACTAGAGTCAAGCAGGTTTGTTAAACTCTTTATAAATAAAAATTGAAATTTGCCTTAAGACTGTAGATAATGTGAATAAATTCTTTGTTTTCCTTTTCAAGAACAAACTTGCCCAAACTCTAAGTTATGAAATAAAATACATAATTTCTATAAACTGAAGTTAATGTCAGTAGTTCTCAAATCTGTATGATCACCAAAATCATCTGAGGATTTAAAAAAAAAACTTTCTCTCAGATCCCGACCTGTGGAGATTCCAATTAATTATATATGGATTTAGGACTAGAATTGATGATGTTGATGATCAGCTACATTTGAAAAACCCTGGTCCAGAACATTGCTTATTTCTTTTAACAAGACTGAGAGAGAAGCAGGTTGATGGTATGACCCCTGCTTGAGGAAATACTAAGGATTATTGAAGGGGCCAATAAGCACCTGTATTTCATGATGCAAAGTAGAGTTTGCCAAATTATCCTTACAATTTCTTTCAGCTCTTTTTTTTTTAGTGATCTCTCTCTTTAATGTTATATTCGGAGCAAGCTCGCCTCCTTTACCAACCTCTGTATCCACTGCTCACTTTCCCAAAGTGGTTCCTATGTATTTCTGAAAATTTTAGCATATAGACTGGCAAAAGTTCCATTTGAATCATATAAAAGTGAACTTAGGGCTTGCAAAATATGCCTGTTATTTAGAGATAATATCGTTGCCTAAGCTGTCCTTATCCGTTTTCAATAACCCATAAAAAAACTGTTTATTTCTCTGTGTGTACCTCCTGTTTTTCTGTCATTTTTTTCTGTAAAAATGTTTTTTCTTTTATATTCAGTTACTTTCCAACATCACATACTATTTCTCCTGAGTGGGATTCTTAGTTGCAAGCAACAGAAACCACTCTAAATAAAGTAGAAATTAAACATATTCAGATATATTTAGTAACTCTTCAAACCTCAGGGATGGCAAGATAATTAGGCTTGTAGGAACTAGCCAGTGATGAGGTCCAATTTCACCATGGTATTTCTCTAAATTCATACCACAATGTGATGCCTCCACATATGTACTAGAATGGCTAATGTGAAAAAGACTGACAAGACCATATATGTTGTTACCACAGGTGATAATAACACAGTTACAGAGCAACTGACAATCTCACACACTGCTAATGGAATACTGGGTTTGGTGACTTGGAAGTGGGGTGTTGAGGGCTTCTTGAAGGTTTTATTTATGTTTACTTTAATTGCCAACATCAGTTCTTACACAGGTATTTTCACAAAATAATTTATTGAGCTGTATACTTATTATTTGTGTACTTTTTCTTAATGCACTATGTCCAAATTTAAAAAATAGAATATTCTGGGTGGTCAAAGAACATGATAAATACCACTATGCTACATTTCCAGCTTTAACTTAGAAGGCTTAGGGTGCTGAGGTGGGGAGTAGAAAGGAACTTTATGGACTTAACTGCATGCACTCTACAAGTAGGAATAGAGAATAAAGCTCACTGCTAATGCAAGGTCAAGCAACTTAAGAATCAGTAGCATTGCTGTCATTGTCAAATGTAGATAAACATAATGAGGCCATTACTATATGCAATTTGGTTATAGTATTTTCACTTCTGTATACGGTCATTATGACCTCTCAATGAACAAGAAGAGGAAACTATTACTGAAAAGCTAGCCCATAAGAAAAATGGAAAAATTGGGCAGTTTCAGTTCTGAGCCACATTCACAAACATGCATTAAACCTATTGTAAAAATAGAATTTTAAGCACTCATTCTTTAGAAAAAGAGTATTGCAGAGTTACTCTTTCTAAAGATATCTTTATTTTCTTTCTAATAGTCATATTCTATTTAAGTGCTTAAAGGCAAAATAACTTCTGAACTTCAAACTTGAAATAATGTTTATTTTTTTATACAAATCAAATTTGAAATAATATCTAATTTCAAATACATATGAAACACGCTATATTGTTATTCATACAGTAAGTCATAATAGGCCATATCATTAACAAGAACAAAAAATCAGAAGCAGTGGAGGGATTACTCTCTGATTTAAAGTGGTTTTTTTCTTAAATCACATTGTAAATTTTAATTTTTTAAGCTCTCTGTTCAGTTGAATGAGAATTCCTCATTCCAGATCATCTATGCTTTCACCTGCAGAAAGACTCCAAGGGTTGCTGGGATACTTGTTTCAAACAAAAATCCTGTCTTTTTGCATATGTACATCAAGGTATATGTACATAAGAATGCTCATGGCAGCATAGTTCATTGTATATATTTAAATAAACACACACGCACATATACATTTGCACGAGTAGGATAACTGATAAACAATTTTGAAATTTCATCAGGATAACATATTTTACAGCAATGAGAAGAAATGAATTATCCAATAACACGAATAGAGCATAAAAGCTTAACATTGGGAAAGAACAACATGGTCCGGAAGACTGTATAAAGCCTGACACTATTTATAAAGCACTAACCAAACAAAAGAAATGATATGTGTTTACTCATATACAAATATGTGATAGAATATTTCTCTACAGGAAATAAATTGTGTTTACGGAATGTGGGCTGATTAATTCTGAAGAGGATAAAGTGTTGACTTGGGGAACAGACACAAAGCAGAGGAAGTAGATGGTACTGTTTTGCTTTCTGGGTTGTGTGTTTGACTTACTGTTCATGATATAACTGTTTCTAAAATTTATATATGTATTATTTTGTTTGAATTCAATATTATATAAAAATAATTAAGAAAAATAGGAAATAGCATTTCAGGCAGAAGAAAAAACATGTGAAACAATCCCTAAGGCAAAAAGTAATATGAGGTGTTAAACAAATTAAAAGAAGGCAACTGAACCACAGAGGAGAAGGCAACAAAGGAGGCTGCACAGGTTAGAAGAAGCTTTCAAGTCCGTGATTTCATTTCATGTCCATAACCATGCTGGAAAGAATTCCAGATGTCTGTTATTTTTCATGTTTTGCAGGTGAAGAAGCAGAAGAAGAAGTCAGGGAAAAGGTGGATGGAAACTTTAGCAGAGCTGAGAAAATCGAAAATGCTTGCCGAGGAGGCATCCAGCCAGAAGCAAGCTCCATCTTGCTACAGAATCTCTTGAGGATAAGCTTTTGAGCTTAAAACAAGAGCGGTAAATAAAGCCTATGCAAGGATATCTTAAACCAGCCAGACCTTTTCCTCCACTTCTCTGGGTCAGGGGACTATACATGTATTCTACGGAGTTGACCTAGAGGTGCTAGACTGGGAGAGCAGGAAGCGGGAGAGTGAGGGAGATGTGTTCTATTAAAAACAGAGGGAGTAAGCGAAAGTCTGCCACTTAATACGTAGGCTCCTTGGTCCCTCATGTGACTCTGAGCCAATAGGGTTGCCATCCAGGTATATAGCTCCCCAGGCAGAAGAGAAGAGATTATTCGCTCAAGAAACAAAATGGTCCCAGAGAAAACATTCCCGTTAAGTTTTTATGCTTCAGTCTAAAATACAAACAGATAACCTTTGAGAAGACATTGCAAAATTAAAGACAAAGACCAAACCAGAAATAGGGAAATCAGCATAAAATATATGCAATCCGGGAAAGACCAAGAAGAACTTTATTTAATAAAAATATGCATAATACTCTCAGAAAGGAGAGGATATTATGCACATGAGATAAAAACAGAATTTTATATAAATAGAATATTCAAAGAATAGGAAAAAGTTCTTGGGAATAATAGGACAGTATGTATTTGGCCCTCTGCAACCGCAGGAAATTGGTTCCAGGACCCTCATGGATACCAAATCCTACAGATGCTGATCAAGCCCTTGATATAAAATGTTGTAATACAGTCAGCCATTATATCCATAGGTTTCATATTTGTGTATTTAGGGAATTAAAAATTGAGAAATTAATCTATAGATAAAAATTAAAAGTCAAAGAGAAATATAATAGGAAGAATCTTCGCTGAGAAATGCACATCAGAAAGCTCAGTCCTTTACCTTCTCATATCTTTACTCAAATGGCAACTGATTAGTGAGTCCTTTTCTGATGAATCTACTTAACACTGCAATTTACCATCTTCCTGACAGCACATTCTATTGCTCAACCTCACCTTACTATTTCCACAGATCTTGTGGTGTAATATGTGTTAAATGTATGTATTGCCTGTATCTTCTCACTAGAATATAAACTCCATGAGATTTATTTTTTCTGGCTTTGTTCACTGCTGTATCCTCAGCAGCTAAAACATTGAATAGTAGGAGAGAGGATAAAAGACAAACTAGAGGATCTAAGAATACAAACTATTAAAGTTGGATTTGGAAGGGAGAGAATGAAAGTGAGAAAAAAGTGAATGCATATGTTGTTATTCATATAAGTGGCTCATTAATACAATCAACAAATAGAAATTTTAATATATTTCACAAAGGTATAAAGAAAAGCAAAATAACAATCACCAACCTTAAAATAACCAGCAAGAAAACAAAAAAAAAGGCAAATAGAAAATATAATGAAATTTTATTATAGTTGGCTATAAACTGATAGACAACTTTCGAGATGCATTTTAGTTAAAAGTATTCAGAATTTAATAGTGTATACAATATGCTAACCTGATTTTCAAAAATCCATTTACACATGCTTATGAATGCAAAGAATATTTTGATAAATACATACATACAATATTTTGATGACAGAGGGCATCTCTGAAAAAAATCTACATAATCTTTTGAATTTAGTAGTATAAGCGTGTGTTCCAGTATGTATATTAGCTTCTTCAAAATATTTAAGTTAATGAGAACTTATTTTGTTTTACAAAATAGCCTCTTTCCTGCTAGGCGTGGTGGCTCACACCTGTAATCCCAGCACTTTGGGAAGCTGAGGCAAGTGGATCACCTGAAGTCAGGAGTTTGAGACCAGCCTGGCCAACATGGTGAAATCCCAATCTCTATTTTAAAAATAGAAAAACTAGTCAGGTGTGGTGGCACACGCCTGTAATCCCAGCTACTCCAAAGGCTGAGGCAGGAAGACAGGAGAATCTCTTGAACTTAAGAGATGGAGGTTGCAGTGAGCCGAGATCATGACATTGCACTCTAGCCTGGGCAACAGAGTAAGTGAGACTCCGTTTCAAAAAATAATAATAATAAAGGAAAAGAAAAGAAAACCCCCTTTCCTTCTAGGCACTCTTTTTTATCTCCTCATTGATGTCTCTTCCAGGCAGCCTTTTGCGCCACACCTATGTCTGGCAATTTATTCCATTGTGGGATCCAAGAACACCTTATATTAGCCATTTCATAGCACTTACTACATTATTTTATGGTGTCAATGAAAAGGATAGATTCCCTCAGTAGACCATGAGGTCTTGACGATGAAAATGCATTCATATTGGAATGTCTTAATATGCTTTACTTTATATCTATATTACCTCACCACATTTTACCATCCATCCAAACAACAGTCGCCTAATAAATGAGTTTGCCTGAATGTATAAGTACTTTAGAGGTTCTCTCCAATTCAGCTTCCCATTTGTCCTCCTAAATTTTCTCATTCTCTGTTATTGCAATTTTATTCAGGTATAATTTATATGAAGTAAAACTTACCCTTTATAGTGTACAACTCAAGAGTTTTGTCCAATGCATACAATCATATAACGAACATCACCAGCAAAAACAGTATAGAGAATATAAACATCAACCCCTGAGAACCCCTTAATGCAACATTATAGTCAAACCTTCCTTCACCCCTAATTCTGAGTACCCTCTGATGTGCTTTCTGTTCCTTTAGTTTTGCCGTTTACGGAAGGTCATAAAAATGGAATATACACGGCCGGGCGCGGTGGCTCAAGCCTGTAATCTCAGCACTTTGGGAGGCTGAGACGGGCGGATCACGAGGTCAAGAGATCGAGACCATCCTGGCTAACACGGTGAAACCCCGTCTCTACTAAAAAATACAAAAAACTAGCTGGGCGAGGTGGCGGGCGCCTGTAGTCCCAGCTACTCCGGAGGCTGAGGCAGGAGAATGGCGTAAACCCGGGAGGCGGAGCTTACAGTGAGCTGAGATCCGGCCACTGCACTCCAGCCTGGGTGACAGAGCGAGACTCTGTCTCAAAAAAAAAAAAAAAAAAAAAAAAATGGAATATACATATGAAGTCTTTCAGGTGTGGCCTCTTTCATTTAATAAACATGCATTTGAGACTCACTGATGTTTTTGAATACAGGAGAAATGTATTCCTTTTTATTTCTGAGTATTATTCAATTATATGTATGTACCACATTTTGTTTATTCATTTATCTTTTGAAGGACATATGTCTTGCTTCCAGTTTGGGGACATTGCAAATAAAGCCATACATTAATGTAAAGATTTGTGTGTGAACATAAGTTTTCAGTTTACTTGGATAAATACCTAGGAGTGGGATCGTTGGGTTGAATGATAAGTGTATGCTCAACTGTAAAAGAAAATGACAAATTGATTTTTCAAGTAGCTGAATCATTTTTATTTTCAATGACAAAGTATGAGAGTCCCAGTTGCTTTGCATCTCCTCAACAATTCATATTGTCAGTTTTTAAAACCATTCTAATAGGTCCATCTCATTGTGATTTTAATTTACAGTAAGGACTATTACATTTACCTAAGGACTAAAGACGTTGAGCACTATTTCAGGTGGTTTTGTGGTGTTTTTTGTTTTTGTTTTTGTTTTTGTTTTTGTTTTTTGGCCATCACTATACCTTTTTGTAAAGTCTGTATTCAAATCTTTTTGATATTTTTAAAATTTTGATTGATTTTTCAAAGTTCTTTATGTATTCCAGATATGGGGGTTTTTTCAGACATGGGATATGTAAATAGTTTCTGCTAATATTAGGTTTGGTTTTTATTCTCTTTGCATTGTCCTTGTGCCTGAGCAACATTTTCAGCATTTCTTTTAGTGTAGTTCTAATGGTGACTATTTCTTTCAGCTTTTGTATGTTTAAAAAAGTCTTTGTTTTACCTTTTTTAATGAAAGATTTTTTACTGAAATAAAATTCTAGATTGTTTTATTTTTCTTCCAGTAATTTAAATATACTGGTCATTCTTATTACATTGCTTCTCGTAAGATACCTCCTGTCATTCTTTCTTTTCCTCTTCTACAAACACTGTGGTTTTTTACTTTGGCTGCATCTGAAATTTTCTCATCACTGTATTTACCTTAGTTTAGTTTTCTTCATGTTTCTTGTGGTTGGAACTTCTTGAGCTTCTTAAAATTCTGGGGTTAGAGTTGTCATCAAATTTGAAAAATTATCACCCATTATTAATTCAAATATTTTATCTCCATATGCTTCCTTTATAAAATCCAATTACCTATCTATTAGGTTACATAAAATTGCCCTACAGATTATTAATGCTCTTTCTTTAATACATATGTTTTCCTATGGTGTTTAATTTTAGACTGTTCCTACTGATACATCTTCAAGTTCCTAATTTTTTTTCTGGGGTGTCTAATGTCTCACTAATCTCATTTAGTATACAATTTACTTCACACATACTATTTCTAATCTATGGAAGTCTGATTTGAGTTTTTTATATTTTTCATATCTCTACTTTTAAAAGATTTTTAAAACTTTTGAGTGACATGATAATTGTATATATTTATGGGGTACAATGTGATGTTTAGATACACATGTACATTGTGTAATGATCAAATCATGGTAATTAGAATATTTACCACCTTAAATATTTATCATTTCTTTGTGATAACATTTAAAAATCTCCCCTAGCTATTTTGAACTATACAATGACATTACTGTTATCTCTGGCCATTCTATTATGCTATAGAACACCAGAACTTATTCCACCTATCTAACAAAGTTTTGTACCCGTTGACCAATCTCTTACCATACCTCACTTCTCCCTATTCTCCCTATCCTCTGAGAACCACTGTTCTCTTCTCTACTTTTATGAGAACAACTTTTTAGATTCTACATATGAGTGAGATCGATTATGCAGTATTTGTCTTTCTGTGACTGGTTTATTTCACTCAACATAATGTCCTCCAGGTTCATCCATGTTGCCACTAATGATAGTTTTTCTTTTTTAAGGCTGAGCAGTATTCCATTGTGTATATATACCACATTGTCTTCATCCATTCATTCATTGATGGTCATCTTGGCTACTGTGAATAGTGCCGCAATAAATATAGGAGTGCAGGTATGTCTTTGATATGCTGACTTCATTTTTTAAATATATACTCAGTAGCAGTAGTCTTGGATTACATGGTAATTATATTTTTATTTTTTTGAGGAACCTTCATACTGTTTTCCATAATAGTCGTACTAGGTTGCTTTTCCACCAGCAGTGTGCAAGGGTTCTTTTTTCTCCATGTCCTCACCATTTTTTATCTTTTGATTTTTGTATAGTAGCCACTCTGACTGTAGTTAGGTGATATTTCACTGTAGTTTTTATTTGCATTTCCCTAATGATTAGTGTGAAGTTTAGTATTTTTATATATCTCTTGGTCACTTGTATGTCTTCTTTTGAGAGATGCCTATTCAAGTTTGTTGCCCATTCTTTAATTGGGTTATTTGGAGTTTGTAGTTGCTGAGTTGTTTGCATTCATTATATGTTTTAGATATTAAACTCTTATTGGATGTGTAGTTTGCAAATACATTCTCCCATTCAACAAGTGGTCTCTTTGCTTGGTTGATTGTTTCATTTGCTGTGCAGAAGTTACTTTAGTTTGATATAATCCAATTGTCTATATTTGCTTTCAGGATTTTATCCAAAAATCCCTTACTAAACCAGTATCATGGAGTTTTTCTCCTATATTTCCTTCTAGTAGTTGTGTAGTTTAAGGACTTACATGCAATTCTTTAACCCATTTTGAGTAAATGTTTTAATATGGTGAGAGATAAAGATCTAGTATCATTCTTCTGAGAATATCGAGAACTGTGGAGATAATGTTTTCTAAGCACAATTTTATTGAAGAGTCTTTTATCTTTCCTCATTGTGTGTACCTGGCACCTTTGTCAAAAATTTGTTGGCTGTAGATTTGTGGGTTTATTTCTGATATTTCTATTCTGTTCCATCGGTTTATGTGTCTATTTTTATGCCAGTACCATGCTGTTTTGCTCACTGTCACTTTATATCATAGTATTTTTTGAAGTCCAGCAATATGATACCTCCGGCTTTGTTCATTTTGTTCAAGATTGTTTTGACTATTCAGGCTATTTTGTGATTCCATACAAGTTTTATGTTTTTTTTTTTAATTTCTGTGAAGAATGTCATTGACATTTTGATAGGAATTATATGGAATTATAGATTGCTATGACTAGTACAGACATTTTCACAATATTAATTCTTTCATTCCATGAACACATTTTTAAAATTTATTTGTGTATTTATATTTTTCATCAACATTTTATAGTTTTCATTGTAGAGATTTTTCAATCCCTTGGTTAAACGTATTCTTAGGTATTTTATGTATATTTTTGTAGCCATTGTAAATAAAGATTGCTTATAAATAAAGATTGCTTTATTTCTTTTTCAGATAATTCACTACAATTAATGTGCCTTCGTATATCCAAAAAGTTAACAACTCAGTGTGTCTTAGTATATTCAAAGTTATACAATCATCTCTATTATTTAAATTCAGAATATGTTCATAATTCCCAAAAGACACCCCATATGAATTAGCAGTCACTCCCCATTCTATTTGATTCCCAGCCTCTGGTAACCAATAACCTCCTTTTTGTATCTATTGTTTTGTTCATTCTGAACATTTCATAAAAATGGAATCATACAATATGTAGTATTTCATGTTTGATGTACTTTACCTAATGTAATAGTTTCAAGTTTCATCCATATCATTAACTTTTATTGCCAAATATTATTCTAATGTATGGATGTACCATATATTATTTATCCATTCAAGGATTAATACTTGGGTTGTTTTCATTTAGGTCTATTATGAGTAATGCTGCTATGAATATTTCTGTAAAAGCATTTGTGCAGATTTACATTTTAAATTATTTCAGTACCTCAGAAAAGAATTTCTGAGTCATATAGTTATTCTACATTTTGCATTTTAGAGGACTGCCAAATAATTTTTCAAAGCAGCTGCATTGTTTCATATTTCCATCAGCAAAGTATAAAGGTTCAATTTTTCTACAACTTTACCAACACTTGTTATTTTCCATCTTTTAAATTATAGTAATCCTGTGATACCATCCATCTTAGTCAGTGGTATTTCATTGCAGTTTTGATTTGCATTTTTCTAATGACTGATGATATTTGGGATTATTTCATGTGTTTCTGGTCATTTGAATATCTAATTTGGAGAAATATCTGTTCAAATCCTTTGCCTTTTTTCATTGGCTTATTCATATTTTAGTTGCTGAATTTCAAGAGTTTGTTAAATAATTTTGAGACTAGTCTCTTATTAAATATATAATTTGTAAATATTTTCTCCCATTCTATGGGCTGTCTTTTCACTCCTAATGGTATCCTTTAAAGCACAAAAATTTCTAATTTAACATTTCTTTGATTAAGTCTTCTTCAGTGTCCAGTTCCCTTGGTTATTGTTTATCTAGAAATGTGCTAATTTCTGTCTCTTTTTTGAGGGATACTTTGCTGCATACACCATATTTTAATGAGAGTCTTTTTCTTTCAGCAAAATGCCTTCCCACTGCTTTAGTCTGCCATGGCTTCCGATGAGAAGTTAGCTGTTAATCTTATGGATTACTCCTTATACCAATGAGTCACTCTTCTTTTAATGCTTTCAAGATTGTCTCTTCATCTTTGTCTTTCAGAAGTTTTCTTTTGATGTTTCTAGTGTAGATTTATTTGAAATTTTCTAGCCTAGAGTTTGTTTGAATTCTTGGTTGTGTATATTAGTATATGTAACAAACCTACACGTTGTGCACATGTACCCTGGAACTTAAAGTATAATAATAAAAATAAATTATTTTTTTTTAAAAGAAAAGCTTGCAGGCATTATTTCTTCAAATAGTCTTTCTACACATTTCTTTCTCCACCCCCTTGCATACATACTCCCTATCATGCACATAGTGATACACTTGATGGTATCCCATAGGTCTTTTTTCTTTTGTCCTTATTCTTTCTTCTTTCTGTCCCTCAGATTGGATATTCTCAATTGACCTATGTTAAAGTTTGCTGACTCCTTTTTGCTGCTGTCTTCTGTTGAGTCCCTCTGAGTAAAATTTTGCTTCAGTTACCCTTTTCAACTACAGATTTTTTATAAAATTTGTCTCTATATTGATATTCTGTATTTAGTGAGATATTATTCTCATTCCTTAGATTTTATATGATTTTCTCTTCTAACTTGATATATTTAAAATCACTGATTTTAATTATTTCTTTAGTAACTTCAACACCTTGGCTTCTTCCTGGATAGTTTCTATTGACAGGACTTTTTCATATGGACGTGCTATGTTTTCTTGTGTTTTTGCAGGTCTCTCAATATTTACTAAAAAGTGGACATGTCAAATAATAAAAGCAACTCTGGAAATCTGATCACCCTCCACCAACCAGACTTTGACATTCTTTGGGTATTATGCTGTTTTTGCTGAGTTATTTTGCTGACTTTCTTGAAGCAATTTTGTAAAGTATGTATTTTTTGTTATTGTGCAAAGCCATTGAAGTTGCTGCTAGCTTTCCTTGGTTGTCAGCTAATCACTGGGCAGAGATTTTCTTAAATGACTGTAACCAATACATCTTACAGCACTCGCTGATGGACACTTTTTTGGTGTTCAGGCACGCCTTCAGTGCTCAGGCAAACAGTTTAAAATTCTGCCTTAGCCTTTACTTTCTGCTCATGAAGACTCTCAAGGTCAGCCAGAGATGAGTGCTAAAGATTTTTTCTAGTCTTTTCTAGCATGCACACAACCCTGGTCATGTGTGCCACCCCATGTATCCTTCTAGATTCTCTGGAACACATCTGAGGTTTTTAAAGCCCACCTTAGATACCTCATTCCATATATATATATATACACACACACACACACACACACATATATATTAACTATTGTTTGCCCCAACTGTTGTCACCACCTCTGGGAGCTGTGATGTTAAACAATTGCCAATGAGAAACATCCTCAGCAAAAACACTATTTATATATAGAAAGCATGAAGAAGATCAAATAAGGACAAGTCTTGTGAGTGGTAGTTTCTGCTGTACCCTCATAATTCAATCTCCTTTTACACTGGTGCCACAGAGCGTGCATCTCTCCATGCTCTTGTCCCTCTCAAATACAGTATTGATATTGTTTATAATTCCATGTTTGTCATTGTAATAATGCAGCCTCAGTACAAATGATGTATTGTAATGAAGCATCATCAGTACAAATTCTCTATTTGCCAGGCTTCCTTTACTCCACCAGGGTTAGAGAGTTTGGGGGTTGATTTATTTATTTATTTTTTTTATTTTTTTTATTTTTTTGAGACAGAGTTTTGCTCTTGTCGCCCAGGCTGGAGTGCAATGGTGTCATCTCAGCTCACTGTAACCTCTGCCTCCTGGGTTCAGGCGATTCTCCTGCCTCAGCCTCGCCAGTATGTGGGACTACGGGCATGCACTACCATGCCCTGCTAATTTTGTATTTTTAGTAGAGGCGGGGTTTCGTCATGTTCGTGAGACTGCTCTCGAACTCCTGACCTCAGGTGATCTGCCTGCCTTGGCCTCCCAAAGTGTTGGGATTACAGGTGTGAGCCATTGCGCCTGGCCTGGAGGTTTATTTTTACTTTGGTGGTGGTGGTGTTTTTCTTTTCTCTTCCTCTAGTTGCAACTGGTCTTCATCAGTGCCTTGGGTTGACAGGGTTCACTTGATTAAGAGTTTGGGGGTTGGTTTTTTTCTCTACAGGGAAACAAATTTCCAGTTAGAGGATCCTGCTTTTCCCACAATGATGGGTCCCCCATCTCCCAGCTCTGCCACACTGATGGAGCTTTTTGCTGGTTTCCATCTTTGTCCCCAATCTTTCTCATGAACGACTGTAGAAGGTCCTCAAGGGGGATCCTGAAAGCTGATTTGCTCCCCTAGTTTATGTGGCTTCAAGAAGCTCTATACCTCATTCCAATTCACACTCAGCCTTTTGCACTTCATTAACAATGTTATTTAAATCTTGTTCATTGCTTTTATAGTGTCCACATCTTCTTTCCATGCTCAACTACAGGTGAGTCCCTGTGACATCCTGTCTCTCAAGGTGTTTCTGTTTCCTAAAATTTCAATATAGTAGGTTCCCTACAACACTAGCTCTTTGATGTGTTCAATAAAATTATAACTTTATAGGTTATCTGGCGTTTTATTATTACTAGGTTAGGAGTGATTCTCTTCCCAGCATTATACATCCTAAATACGAGCCTGACTCACAATTTGAACAACTATTAAACAAACATAATTTTCTGAACAAAAAGCAAAATTGAAGACTAGTTTCAAGGGAAAAGTTGGAAAAATAAACAAATATTTCCTGTTTTACCATATCCTATAGCCAGCTCATGACAAACTATATTAGCTTTGTTTAGCAATGCCTCAACAAATAGAAACACACCTCAATGTACGAAAAATGGGACCAGCTTTCATCATCCCTAGTATTTAAAATGTGATGCTGGGAAAAAATTATTTTTTATGGTAGCTAATTATATTCCTGGCAAAACAGAAACAAAACTCATGCTGTAATTTCCTATTAAAACTACAAAACAGGCTGGGAACAGTGACTCACACTCGCAATCCCAGAACCTTGGGATACCTAGGTGAGAGGATCACTTGAGGTCAGGAGTTTGAGGCCAGCCTGGGCAACATAGCAAAACACCATCTTTGTAAAAAAATAAAAATAAAATAAGTAAATAAATTAGCTGAGCATGGTGGCACACCTGTAGTTTTAGCTGCTTGGAAGTCTGAGACTGGAGGATTGCTTGAACCTAGGAGATCGAGGTTATGGTGAGCTACGATTGCACCACTATACTCCAGCCAGGGGACAGAATGTGACCCTCTGTCAAAAATAAAAAATAAAAACAAACAAACAAACAAAAACAGAAAATACCTACAAAACAAAAGCAGAATACCATTTCATGTGGATTAATTTTACATTATTCTAACACATTTTATTCTGAAGTTACAGACTACTCACAGGGATAAAACTTCTTCACAAAGTAGTTATGTCACACACTAAATTGTCTTTAAGGGTAGTATTAAAACTAACCTACACTTTTAACACTGATACCTATTTTACATTAGTACCCTTTCTTCAGGCAACATATGAGATAAAAAAGAAAGTACTTTAGAAAATGTGAAGTTAATACCTATTTAAGATGATAAATTTGTTGTTTCAAATTATAAATAACCCATATATATCCTGCTTCCTACATTATCTATATTAATTCCAAGTAACAGCTGTTTTGAGAACATGCAAGGTTACATAGAAGTGAATTTCTACAAGGAAAGAAGCTTTTATTAGATTTTGTGGATTGTCTACATAGATTGAATTAGTTAGAAGTTTGCTAAATCTCATCTTCACTTAGTGCAGTTTAGGTGGAACTACATTGCTAATTCATACCAAAAAAAAAAAAAAAAAAAAAAAAATCACTTATCAAAGTCGAGGAGAATTAGCCTCAAATGTCACACTTTAAAACATTAGCTCTCAAAATACCGCGTTGGCTATTAAGATAAAATACTTCACAGATGTTCACAAAACCTACCTAATCATACCAATGTTACAGTTCAAAACAGAGAACAATTGATTTCTTAAAGTAAAGGCTTTTGAAAACAGGATGAACCTGACAAAATGCAAAATATTTACTAACAATTAATAACTCAGAAGTCTTCAACACAGTTATAGCTAAAAATAAAGAAAAGGCCAGTCTTAACAGAATATCTGACAGATACCTAATACTTTTCTCCAAACCAGTAACTAAAAACCAGTAAATAATGTTTTAATTGTAAAATGTAGAGAATTTCAAAGCACGTAAGAAATGATATAAGATTTTCTGCCTGTAGTGGGATTTTATTAAAAGTGTTATAAAACAGAAAAAAATCAAAGCACACCAAAAATTGTATACTTCTTCATTGTCCTGAGAGTAGCAGCCTGTATCATTTTCAGTAGATGGACCACTCTGACCATCAAGAAATGTCAGTAATTTAAAAAAGAAGAAAATAATAATACTTTACATTTTCTGTAGCATTTATCTGCATTCTACTAGTTCATGGGCAACTTAAAATGTTTTGTTTTGTTTAAAATGTATGATATATATTTCATTTATATATACAAAAGACTGAGTGTGTGTGTATATATATAATATATAGCATAGAACAAACATTGGTCAACCCATTACCAATTTCACAGCTAGAAGAATAAAAATATCATTGAAATTCCTTGTGTACTCCTTCCAGATTCAATTCAGCTGTCCTCCCACAGCCCCATCTCCACCAGGGCAAACAATATTCATTTTAAGAGACTGTTATCTTTAGTATATTTATTATCCATAAACTATATAGTATTTTTGCTGTTTTACACTTAGTAAAACAGTAATACTGTATGTCTTAATCTGAAATCACTTATTTAACAAATATATTTTTAACATTCATATAGGTTATTGTATATATGAATAGTTCATTTATTTTTACTGATGAGTTATTTCACCATATATAGAAATTTATCTATTTTCTTGTTAATAAACATAAAAGTTGTTTATATATTTTCATTGTGGGAGACAGTGTGGTGATTTCTCAAATACCTAAAGATAGAAATATCATTCACCCAGCAATCCCATTACTGAGCATATACCCAAAGGAATATAAGTTTTTCTATTATAAAGACAGATAGAAGTGTATATTCATTGCAGCACTACTCACAATAGCAAAGACATGGAGTCAGTCTAAGTGCCCATCAATGATAGACAAGAAAATGTGGTACATATACACTATGAAATACTATGCAGCCAAAAAAAAAAAGAATGAGATCATGTTCTTTACAGGTACATGGATGTAACTGGAGATCATTGTCCTTAGCAAACTAACACAAGAACAAAAACTTAAATGCCACATGTTTCCACTTATAAACGGGATCTAAATGATGAGAACACATGGGTACACAGAGGGAAACAACACATATTGGGGGCTATTGAAATGGGGAGGGGGCAAGGAGGAAGAGGATCAGGAAAAATAACTAATGGGTTCTTAATACATGGGTCATGAAATAATCTGTGACACAAACCCCCATGACATGAGTTTATTTATGTAACAAGCTTGCACATGTTCCCCTGAACTTAAAATAAAAGTTAAAAAAATTGTTTCCATAATTTTTACTTCAATGGATGTCCTTGGATTTTTTTTATTCTGACTGATGCATATCAAAAGAGTTTCTCTAGGGTGAGGCTTTTCATACTGTGAATCACATCCTAAATAAATCAACACTTTGGGAGACCAAAGTGAGAGGATCGCTCAAATCAAAACATAGTTTTTTTATGTAGATTAAGGAAGAAATTAGGACAGTATTAATTAGAATAACATAGAATAAAAATGTCATTTCATGAAAAAATATTCCAGTTATTTCTATATTCCTATACATATTTATGAGTATCTGGGATAACGATGTAAAATGTGTTACTTAATGTGGGTCAAATTGATAAACATTTGAACATTCTATATGCTAACATGTAGAATTACTGTGTTTCAAGACATGTTCACGCTTAGTTTAACAAGCTAAGGCCTAAATGTTTTCAAATTGGTTATCCAAAATAAAGATTTACCTGTTCTGTCCAAGAATACGCACATTTTTCATATCCTTACTAACAATTATTAGATATTTTAATTTTTGACAATCTAGTGAGTATAAAATGATCACACATTTTGTTTTTCAGTTTGTATTTTTCTGATAACTATGACATTGATTATATATTTACTAACCATTCAATGTACTCTTCTAAAAGACAGGCTTTATGATTTTGTTTATTTTTCTACTGGGTTGTCTCTTATTGATTTGTAGGAGTTCTTTATGTATTTTCAGTATGAGTTTTTTGTATAAGTATTCTCATAGTTTATGACTTATTTTCACTTTCATTTTGATATATTTGATTAACAAAAGTACTAAGTTTTATTGTCAATTCTATCAATCTTTTTATGGTTAATACTTTGCTTATGATAATCATTTCTCTTATGATGAGCATCTTGATAAGAGAGTATTTTCTGTCCAGCAGACAAAAAGTTACTGTTTGATAAGTTTTTCAATGTTTTAAAATTTTACTTTCACATTTAATTCCTCACATTGAATGGATTTTTGTGTATGGTACATAAAATGGAATAAATTATATTTATTCCTAGGGATAACAACATCCCTTCAACATTTATTGGATTAACCATCCTTGTCACACTGATCTTAGCTCTAATGCCTTCCCTTTAATCAAGTGTACCTGTTTGTGGACCTCCCAGCCTACATCTTTCTCCTATGATGGATGCTTCCTGCCTTTAAACATCGGACTCCATTCTCCAGTTTTGAGACTCGAACTGGCCCTCCTTGCTCCTGAAGCTTGCAGACAGCCTATTATGGGACCTTGTGATTGTGTGTGTGTGTGTGTGTATCTTATTCGTTCTGACTAATACAGTGGATTTGATTCCAGATTTGCTATTTGGCTCCATTGTTTTATTTTTCCAGTATAACATATTATGTCTACCAGAGATTTAAAACATTTTATACCTTTTAGGGGAAGTATTCCCACCTGACTTTTCCCTCATTACCTAATTTGGTTATCCACTTTTTGTTTTTTCCAAATTGCAACATTAAAATAGCACAAAAATTTAGTGAATGGTCTTTCAAGCTTCTCAAAAACCTATAGTTAGGTTTCTATTAGAATTCCATTAATGTTGGAATCAACTTCACATATATAGATGCAATAAATTATTTTCCAATCTCTCAAACTCTATGTTAGTGTTTTATTTAAATTCTATTAAATCTATGAATTAATTTGTGGAGAACTGACATCTTTAGATTATTGAGCCTTCTAATCCAGAATCATTATATGTCTCAATTTTATTGAGTCCTCCTTTAATTATTTTTCTACATGTTTAGGGCCTTCAGTCTCTAAAACAAATTAGCCTGTAATTTTTGTAGGAAGATTTTATACTATTGATTCAACATAATATTCATAGGACTATTCAGGATTTCCATTTCTTCTTTGTAAATTATATTTTTTAGAAACGTATCTATTTAAGTTAGTTAGGTTTTATGCTTTTTACCAAACAAAATTACACACCAATATTCCTGATGAACATACATGAAATAATCCTTAATAATTTTTTAGAAAATTAAATTCAGCAATATAGAAAAAGCACAATATCTCTATTCCCCATAAACTCTGGCAACCATTAATCTACTTTCACTCTCTGTATATTTGAATATTCTGGACATTTCATGCAAATGGAATATTCTGCAACCTTTTTTATCTTGAGTTTTTTAATTAACAGGTTTTCAAGATTCATAATTCTTGTAGCATGTTTAGTACTTTATCCCTTTTTATGATTGAATGATATTCCACTGCGCATATATATATATATATATATATAAAAACAAGATATATATATATATCTTGTTTATCCATTTATTAGTTGATGGACATTTGAATTGTTTCTACTTTATTATTAATAATGCTGCCATGAACATTTGAGTGCAAATTTTTATGTGAATAAATCTTTTCAATTCTTTGGGTAGATACATAGGAGTTGAATTCATGGGTCATATGATCACTCTGTGTTTTACTTTTCGAGAAACCACCAAACTGTTTTCCCATGCATCATTTCATATACTCACTATCAATGTATGTGCCCATCAGATTTTAAACTTCAGGAGAACAAAGGCAATGTCTATTTTGTTTACCACTATATACCCAGTACCTAGGGAATGGGGCTTGACACATAGAGTATTCTTGACATAGATTTGTGGATTAAATTATTGAAAAAATAAATGAAATGGTCCAGTTATTTGTTAAAGCTATACGCTTAGAACATATAGAAAGTGGTAAATGTTAAAATATTACTATTATTACTTTTTGAATTTATACTCAGAAGTGTAAATTCATTTAACACCTAAGTTTGTGGCTATATTGTACAGTTAAAATTCAGGTCAAAATAGGTTTGAAATATACAAGTGGGTGCTGATTTTAGGACCAAATGCCTTGTAAAATTGACCTAATACTTACTGACAACTACTCAATTTACAATACAAAATATTGGAATATTGGATGATTTATCAGTTCTCCAAACTACCCACAGTGATATGAGAAGGGAAGGAGTATAAAATTGTGGCTCAGGGAAACAGCACTAGACCTCAGCATTTCCTGGGATAAAAAAAAAGTTGAGGAGGATAATCAGCCAGTCCTAATGCTCCTATTGATAAGTGAATTTAGAATGTGTTTGAGAGCAAAGTATTCTACCCACTCCAATAGTCTGCTGCTTAATGTCACTTCCTGATCCATTCTTCATCCATCACCCCAAATTATCTTTAATCATAAAGTTTGATTGTTCTACTTTACTGTTAAAATCTCTTAGTGGATTTACTATTGCTTTTAGAATTAAGATTAAATCTTTACTATATTCTACGGGAACTATATAAAGGCATTCTTGCCTGAGGGTAGTGGACATGGCTAAAGAACTCTGATTCAAATTTTTATTCTAACACATCATAACTATGTGTATTGGGAAAATACTTAGGTTTTTTTCATCTGGAAACCAGGATAATAGTAATAATGCTCTCCTTATGTCTTTTTATTACTGAGTTGTTTATGTAATACTTCACAACAATACTGCAGGATAACGTAAAGCAGTATTTGGTGCACATTAACCACTATATAAGTACTAGCTGCTCTCATTTGAAATTATTTTTATCACTTGTTATTGGCCACTGTTAACCTCTCCAATCTTGTCTCACACCATTCACTTATCCCTTGCTCTGCCCCAGTGAAACTGAACTTGTCTTTGCTCCTCAAATACGCCATATACCATGTTTTTCTCCCCCCTTTTCTTTGCCTGAGGCACATACACCCTCTTTTGGGTGGTTAAAATCTCACATTCAGTCTCACCTTCTATAATTCATTTTACCAACCTCAGAACATGCCCTGGACCCCCAAGGGTCATGCTTGCCTTAACAGTCCTAGATTTCTCTGATGCAGCTCTGCTCATCTACCAACCCCTTTGATCTAGATCCTTTGGCATCTACTCTGACTTCCACACCCCAGAACTCTTTGCCATCCTGTTCATTTGGTAATCCTACTGGGTAACATTTCTGCTCGAGTACAACTTGAGAGTTACACCCTTGGCTTATCTTGCACTAAGTTGTAGTTTGCACTTCCCATGTCCACATCTAAACTTTCTATCTGGGGAAATCAATTACAGGTATACCAAGATGTAACCTGACAGCAAGAAAAATATGGAAAAATATCAAAACTAGCCATCGCAGCCTGGCTACCAGATCAAAGACAGCTGAGTTAACTCTAAAACCCAAAAAGCCACCTTTGATTGGCATTGGTTCAGAAACTGTATCTGAATATGGATCTCAGTGGAACATATGAAGCAAACTGAGAAATTTTGGAGGGGTTCATGTAGGTCAAGTTATGACAGAACAAAGGTCACAATCTTTTTCTACCTTACAAGTTATTCTACAGATGACCCTATATATGTCAACTATAAGCAGTATGAACAAGAAATCCATCTTTCATTGTCTAGAGCATAACACACATTTGACAATAAATATAGCACATGCATAATATATGATTATTTAAATAAACGATTATTTGCAAAATATTTCAATTTCTTGATATTTCTCATACTCAGGTTATCTGAGGAGTTATCAGGGCTCTAGTCTCATAAGCCATACTAACTGGCTTTGCATAAATAATTTTAGTTTTGTTTAAATTTTTTTAAATATTAGAATTCTTGCCCAAACTGTAGTGGGACAAGTTTCTAAAGTGAGAGAAACCTGCTTACAACTGTCCCAGAAGTTTTGATTCTATGCCCTTAACACGTGACATCACTTTTTCTGGCATCCTAGTTTCTTTCCCTTTTTTAAAGATTTAATAGTAATGATAGTCATTTTTCAATATCATTGTGAGAATGTATTACATAAATGAAAGAAATGTCTAAAATATCTGTTGCAAGGCCTGCAACACAAACCATAATGGCATGATAAATGACATTAGGTATCATCAAACAAATAAATATTTGAGCTCAGATCAGGTATGTGGTCTTGTGAGGATGATAAGAATAGTTGATTTGCAAACTCTGCCCTTGGGAGCTTTTAGTATGATGAGAGATATAAGACATGTTTACAACAATGGCAATACCAGCAGCAGTAGTTATACCTAAGAGTAGTACTGAATTTACAAAGATACAAGGGGCACTTTTCCACAAAGGCAGTTAAACAGAGGCTGGGAAACAGCAAAAATCTGGAGAATGGGAAATTAAATAATAGGGTAAATAGCCATTGGGTATAATAGTTTGTATAGAATACCAGTTCACCTAGAAAAAAATGAAAGATATGGCTAGGAAAGCAAGTTATAGTCATATAGGGTTTGGGATATCAGTCTGAGATGTTTGAAATATATCCACAGGCAGTGGGTATCAGTGATAGTTTTAGTTATGAAGGGACATGCCCAGAAGTTGTTTTAAAAGATTAGACTTCTTGCTCGAAGAAAAAATTTAGGGACAGAATCATATTGAAGGGTGTTGTTAGAAAGCTGGGAGGCATTGATACCATCTAAACTATAAATATCTATGTCATAATGGAGACAACTAGAATAACATTGCCTGTGTTTCCTACTTCATCTGTCTTAACTCAGGGTAGAAAAGCACATGAGAAAATTTTCATTCTAATTCAAAGAGAAAAATGTTAGCTTGACAGGAAGGACCTCTGTATCAATAATAAAGTGGACGAACACCAGTGCTCTGACAGGGGAGCACCATTTTTGAAAATGATCCCTGAGAACTTTTGTTTTGAATGATCTTATCTTCTAAGAGTGCTGTCCTGTATCCCTATCACACTTTCAGAGAGAGAGCATCTTAAATATTTTCACTTTAATGAGAAAAAGTCAATATTTCAATGGACGTAAATGGTTTATTCTTCCTTCAATAAAAGAGCATACGAAGTTAATAAGATGGTACTGAAAACCTTTTTGGCCATGTATGATACTACCCCTAGAATGCCACATAAAAATATGAACTTTTCAGATGAGCACTGAGATTTAGGAAGAGAAAATACCAGTATTATTTATAATCTCTCTCTCTCTAAACGGCCTTAAAATACTTTGCAAAGATTATCTTGAAGATCCTCACAAGGAGGCAGATAACTAGTAACTATGGCCATTTTATTGAATGGATATGGGTGATCATGTGTAAATAGATAAAACCTAAGCCTGGCTTCACAAATCGAAGCATAGAATCCTTTCAAAACTTGATCAATACATAGGAAAATTTGAGAGCCATTCAAAGTTACACTTTAATGAATATAGGGAGGAAAAGTTGGCACGAAGTAACCCATTTCATGCCTACTCAGTGATGTTTTGGTGGCTGCCAAGGCAACTAAGTTGACCTCCTAATATTTTTGTAGGAGTGCAGTTTTGAGTAACTTGATCAGTTAATGCATTGGCTCTTCACAATACACCATACAACGATAGCTACAGAAGTGTCCAGGCTTTCTTGATTTGAAAGGAGTAAGATTATTCATTGAGTAAATGGCACTCAGCTAGGCACTCCCTGGAAGATGCAAAGATAAATAATGATCAGTGTCATAATTAGCATACTACAGGGAGTAGGAGAGGGAAAGAAAGAAATGTTCACTGGACTAGGATAAATAGACTGACTGTTTATGGAAGTATTAAGTATGTGGTGATGAAATGTTGGTGCTGCAAAATTTGAGAGTTGGAAATAAAATACCATCAAATTTCAGTTGTAATAAAAT
Source organism: Theropithecus gelada (assembly GCF_003255815.1). Classification (NCBI taxonomy): domain Eukaryota; kingdom Metazoa; phylum Chordata; class Mammalia; order Primates; family Cercopithecidae; genus Theropithecus; species Theropithecus gelada. The sequence continues at coordinate 77,437,800 of NC_037681.1, read as the reverse complement.
ATAATTATAAACATAGACAAAATGTATTTTGTTAACATACAAAATGTTTCAAGCACATAGGATTTTTTTAAAATATTTTCTTCAAAACCCCAGTAAATTAGAAATTATCACAATCTCCATGTTATAGACAGGAAAACTAGGACTCAAAGAGAAAAACTCATATTGCAATTTTAAAACCAAATTATCATATGGAAGCACAACTTTGAATGTCAAAGAGAATTTATTCCAATAAAGATCTTAAAATGGATGTGTATTAGTTCATTCTCACACTGTTGTAAGGACATACCTGAGACTGGGTGATTTACAAAGAAAAGAGGTTTAACTGACTCGTAGTTCCACATGGCTGGGGAGGCCTCAGGAAACTTAAAATCATGGCAGAAAGCATCTCTTCACAGGGTGGCAGGAGAGAGAATGAGTGCTGAGTGAAGGGGGAAGCCCCTTATAAAACCATCAGATCTGGTGAGAACGCACTCACTATCATAAGAACAGCATGGCAGGAACCGGCCCTATGATTCAATGACCTCCCACTGGGTCCCTCCCACCATGGGTGGGGATTATGGGATTACAATTCAAGATGAGATTTGGGGGGACACAAAGGCAAACCACATCAAATATTTAAGGAATGAATTATAAAGCAAGTCTTTTGCATTAATTCATGTTTCCATTCTACATTCTTTTTTTGCAGTGCAGTCTCTGAGTTCTTTATTTTCATATCCTAGCAACTTTCAACAGAAATGCAGAAGGTAAATATTCCAACCAAAGAATTATGAGGTGGCATATGTTAAAAATGAAGAATGAAGAGGCTATGATTTTTATTTCCATCTAAGTTCTCTTCGGTGTGCTAGAATTCTATTAAATGTCTCTTGAAATAACTCAGCTATCCACTTTCTCTTGTTGTTAGCAAACATATGAAGCTATGACAATTGAACTGTTTGATCATATAGGCTGATGGTAGCACAACGCCTATGTAGACTATAACTTTATTTCAAGTCCTGTGTGATGGTGGTGTTTGAAAGGTCTAGGCAGGGGACAACAAGAGGCAGGAATAAAGGCTCTTTAACTTTTCATTGGTTAAAACAAGTTCTCCACAGTATTATGCCAGTGGGAAAACTGAATCTCTGTCTGGAATTTTAAAAAGAGGCATAAAAAGAACAGATTGGGTCATCTGCATATGTTAAAAGTAAAATAACATATATTTTATACAAATAATTAAGATGAAAGGACCTAACATTGGTATCTGATAATTCTGTAATTGTATATGAATTACATTCATTGTGAGTCTGCACCAGATCAATGAGTTGACATTGAACTATCAATATCTCTTAGCCTTACAATCTCCACATCATTAGATTTCTAAGGAAATTCTTATGGGTCAAATATGTATTTTCAAAGAGAAGTGTGCATTATGCATCATATGGTGAAAAAGAAAAAAAACAGCGGATGTGGTTACAACTTATTTTACCAATAACTAGCTATATAACCTTGGAACTTAACCTTCACCTTCTTGAGTCTCATTTTTATTATTCGCAATGCCAGAAACTGAGATAAATGACTTCTAGGTTATTCTACCTCTAGTATAGCTGTGATGTTTAGGCATAAGTGCTGTGACTCCAAAAAGTGTATTTATTTTCATAAGCTTAGCAGGTAGCTAAAAAAAAAAAAACAAAAAAACTATGCTTTTCCACTTTTACAGTATTTTGGATTATGACATCACTATTAAGTCTTCAGAATCTCAAATATTCTCAATTAAGAATTTGAGTTTTAAGAATAGTATAGCTTCCTTCAAAACATTGATCAACAAGAGAGACACAATTGAAAATATAATCACATACCCAGAGCGACTTCAAAACTAGTTGTTCCTTAAAATAAAAGTTTGCTATGAAACTAAAGCTACAACTGTCATAGCAGAAATGGAGCCAAGTTGAAACAGTGCAAATCGTATTCACTGTCCAGGACAAAAAACTCTTTATTCCTTAATGTAATAGCCCCCTGACTTTTGTTCATTTAAAATTCATTGGAAAACACTAGGTACATATTGCTGTATTACTGGGAAAAAGTCCTGTAAATATTTTAAGGAGGTAGAAAGTCTCCTTTCCGATTGACCTTATGTAAGAAGACTTTCATTTCATATATATATACACATATATACATGTGTATATATATACACACACACATACACATACACATACATATATATATACACACACACACACATATGATCCATATATACTAATCAGCCATGAAGAAAATCATTTTCTAACAACTTCAGAGAGTATAACCATCTTCTTGAAATGCCTAGAGACCTTACACTCATCTCATCTCTATGTTATTCAATATATATGTACCAAATATATCTACGCCAAGGTAGTTCACATACAAAACGATATTTGGGAAAGGTAATTAAGTTATATAAAGCTAATATTAGATTTGTTTTTAAAAGATCATTTAGGATTAATAAATATGCATCTGTGTGGGTAACGTCTTGGGTCTTCCAAAGAAATAGAAAAAAAAAACAAATTTGGGAATATGCAATAGCAGGACACATGCCAACACGTCCATGAATGTGTGTGAGAGCTGTATTAATATTAATAACTAACTATGCTATGCTATTTCCAGGATTTCACAAATTAACCCCAGGGTCCATTGTATATCATTAAAAGCATCAAGTGTATGTTCTATGTGGACAATAATATTGGTAGAGTATGAAAATTTGGAAGAATAATGTAGAACATCTGGTAAAACATTTACCTATATATCATTATTAGTCTCTATTTCTCTTCGTCAATATCAGGGCTCAAATTTTCTTCTTCAGGGGTTTAATTACTATGAATGTAAGTAACTATTTAGATAGAGGAAATTTAAGGCATTGAGATATTTTTCTAATGTACTGTACATGAAACAAGTACTCTATAGATAAATGGTTGTTAACCTATTATTTACATTTGACTTTCTATGGAGTCGACGTGACCTCTCTCTTTGAAAATATATCATTTAAATTAATATAAAACATTTTAATTTTTAAGTTTAATAATTCCAAAAAATCTTTTAAAGCATAGCCCCCATTAGTATAACTCCTTTAAGGGGCTATTCTCAATAAAATCTTCTAAGGTAAGATTTCCAAATAGGATGTAAAAGTTGAAAGTTTCAAAGTTTTGGCCTGGGGCCAAAGAGCTATATGTTATCTACTTATTCTGGGAAGTAGAAAAGAAAACAGTTAGGGTAAAAGAAAAAAACACCATATGGGCAGAAAGAATGGGTATCGATGTGTTGGAACAAGAACTGAGTTTAAAGAAAGAATGAATCCTGTTGCAGATACTAAAGGTTTCAGATTTCATGTTCATGCTGCCTCTTACTACTTACAAATATTTACATAATTTGGCTCTTTTATTTAAAAATATACTAATTTCTGTAGATGTCATCTTACCACACATATTAGAGTAAACTAGGTAAATAGCAAAACACTGATAATTTAATAGTAATGCATGAAGGGAAGATAGATTTAATGTTTTCTTAAATATGGCAGCCCATTGTGTTCCATGTCCTCAACCTAGATGGCATTTCTTTCTCCAAAAAGAGTCAGAGCAGGACTTCTAACCTGAAATGTTTGCGTGAATAGCACAGAGAAATCATTTCACCTAGGGCAGCCATAACCTTTTCCCAAACACATACTAGAGGAGAGAAAATCCCATGACTTCTGGCATCCCTCACACCTGTAAAACAAAATTAGACAAAATGTGAAGTAGAACCATAGGAATATATTTGAGAAACTAAGAAATTGCAGAAATAGACTGAAATAAAACCCGCAATGGCTCTCTAAACCTAGCTTCTATCAAAGTGGAAGTCAGAAACTTTGCTTTATATATCACGCCAGGACAACAAAAGACCATACAAAGAACACCATGACAGAAGCACTTCCCTGGACTTGACACGGGTGAGTTTCACCAATTTCTTGGTAAAGAGAAATAGGAAATATTACTCAAACAACTATGTTTGCTGCTAAGTATTATTCTAATCTTTCTATCAATATACACAGAAGTTGACTATTTAGCAAATTATGTGTTATTTATACCATGGTATACTTTCATTCATCGAGTAACTCATTTGTTGGTGCAATAATTCTAAATTAAATATATTTTTCCAGGGCTGCTGTCTGTACAAGTCCAAAGTCTTTGTGTTATGTTTACATAAATACAACAGCAATCAACTTCCAAAGATTTGAGGAAGGATTCTCCATACTTCTTCATACTATTTTTTAGTTCAAATCAAAGTATTTCGGGCCTAAACATTTACTTAAAGTTGCTATAAAGGTGAAAGTTTCATGTCTAACCCATGGATCGGTATACAGCATTTTAAGCTGATAACTCAAGATTCATAAATCTTTCCCTAAAAAAGTTAAACAAGAGAAAATTCTAGCCAAATCCAAATGGGTAAACATTTCTACAAATTTTTTACAACTTCATTTTGCTCATCTTGCCCTCTTAATAAATCAAAACGCAACAAGAAATTTTGAAATTCTCCCCATGATAATCTTTATGATGACTGAAGGTGTAAATTCAAATGGTAAAGTAGGAACTCCAGGTAAGGAATTTGCTGTATTCCCACACAATTTTTCTCCCTCTCAAAATACGCCCCCACCACTCAATTGTTCTGCAATCCAACGCACAGGAATGAAACCTAGTCTCTTAAAAAATTAAACCACTAATAAGAAGGGAGTTATCTTTCTGGCGGAGATTTTTGTTCTTCTAATCTGGAAACTAAACTGCTTTTGTGTAAAAAAAATCTATAAATATACTGGAGATTGGAAAAAAGCACTTATAGGTTTTGAGATGATACTCATCTGGTTCTTGTCTTGAGAAATTGTACTTCTTCTCTTTCTAGATTTGACTGCTATATGGCTTATAAAGATACATTGTTTTACTTTTTAACATACTTTTTTATTATACTTTAAATTCTGGGATACATGTGCATAACGTACAGGTTTGTAGCATAGGTATACACATGCCATGGTGGTTTGGTGCACCCATCAACCCGTCATCTACATTAGGTATTTCTCCTAATGCTAATCCACCCCTAGCCCTCCACCCCCTGACAGGCCCAGTGTATGATGTTCCCCTCCCTGTGTCCATGTGTTCTCATTGTTCAACTCCCACTTATGAGTGAGAACATGTAGTATTTGGTTTTCTGTTCTTGTGTTAGTTCGGTGAAAATGATGGTTTCCAGCTTCATCCATGTCCCTGCAAAGGACATGAACTCATCCAACTCATCCTATTTTATGGTTTCATAGTATTCCATGGTGTATATGTGCCACATTTTCTCTATCCAGTCTATCATTGATTGGCATTTGGGTTGGTTCCAAGTCTTTGCTATTGTGAACAGTGCTATAATAAACATATGTGTGCATGTGTCTTTATAGTAGAAAAATTTATATCCTTTGGGTATATACCCACTAATGGGTGGCTAAGTCAAATGGTATTTCCAGTTCTAAATCCTTGAGGAATTGCCACACTGTCTTCTACAATGGTTAAACTAATTTACACTCCCACCGACAGTGTAAAAGCTTTCCTATTTCTCCACATCTTCTCCATCATCTGTTGTTTCCTGACTCTTTAATAATCGCCATTCTAAATGGCCTGAGATGGTATCTCATTGTGTTTTTGATTTGCATTTCTTTAATGACCAGTGATGATAAGCTTTTTTTCCTATGTTTGTTGGCAGCACACATGTCTTCTTTTGAGAAGTGTCTATTCATATCCTTTGCCCACTTTTTGATGGGGTTGTTTTTTTCTTGTAAATTTGTTTAAGTTCTTTGTAGATTCTGGATATTAGCCCTTTGTCAGATGGATAGACTGCAGAAATTTTCTCCCATTCTGTAGGTTGCCTATTCACTCCAATGATAGTTTCTTTTGCTGTGCAGAGTCTCTTTAGTTTAATCAGATCCCATTTGTCAATTTTGACTTTTGTTGCCATTGCTGTTGGTGTTTTAGTCATGAAATCTTTCCCCATGCCTTTGTCCTGAATGGTATTGCCTAGGTTTTCTTTTAGGGTTTTGTATGGTTTTAGGTCTTATGTTTATGTCTTTAATCCATCTTAATTTTTGTAGAAGGTGTAAGGAAGGGGTCCAGTTTCAGTTTTCCGCATATGGCTGGCCAGTTTTCCCAAGACCATTTATTAAACAGGGAATCCTCTCCCCATTGCTTGTTTTTGTGGGGTTTTTCAAAGACCAGATAGTTGTAGATGTGTGACGTTATTTCTGAGCCCTCTGTTCTGTTCCATTGGTCTATATATCTGTTTTGGTACCAGTACCATGCTGTTTTGGTTGCTGTAGCCTTGTAATATAGTCTGAAGTCAGTTAGCATGATGCCTCCAGCCTGGTTCTTTTTGCTTAGGATTGTCTTGGCTATATGGGCTCTTTTTGGTTCCATATGGAATTTAAAGTAGTTTTTTCTAATTCTGTAAAGAAAGTCATTGGTAGCTTGATGGGGATAGCATTGAATCTGTAGATTACTTTGGACAGTATGGCCATTTTCATGATATTGATTCTTCCTATCCATGAGCATGGAATGTTTTGCCATTTGTTTGTGTCCTCTCTTATTTCCTTGAGCAGTGGTTTGCAGTTCTCTTAGAAGAGGTCTTTCACATGCCTTATAAGATGTTTTCCTAGGTATTTTATTATCTTTGTAGCAATTGTGAATGGGAGTTTACTCATGATTTGGCTCTCTGTTTGTCTATTATTGTTGTATAGGAATGCTTGTCCTTTAAACTCTTGTTTTCCAGAACAGTAGGATTCACTGAGCCAGTCTGAGCAGGGAAAGCATGAACACATAGTGTTAGGTTTACATTATTACATCTTCATTATTCTGTTCTGTTTGTTTACTTGGTTTTTTACTACTATTGGCTCTGATTTACTAGACTGCTGTTATTATTGTTGTTTTATTTTTACCATACTTGGAACTAATATGTAAATTAGAAGAGCAAATAGAAAAAATAACCATTTCATGGCAGGCTATATTTTGCTGTTATTAGAATAACAGAAAGTAGATAACATTAAATCTTCATTAATCAAAATTAATATACTGATTTTAGAGGAGACCTGAAAAAGAAAAAATAAAATAAAATTACAGTGTGTTGTTAACCAGAGCCAATTCTAATCCTGTGGCAAGCAGATTTTAAGATCAATACGATGGTGTGCATCTCTACTCACAAACACTCAGGACGCTTAGGCAGGAGGATCGCTTGAGCCCTGGAGTTTGAGGTTACAATGAACTATGATCATATTATTGCACTTTAGCCTGGGCAACAGAGTGAGACTCCATCCCTAAAACACATTAAAACAATTTTAATTTAATTTAATTTAAAAATGATCACAGTCCTATGATCTCTGCTTTGTGCTGTTGACATCCTTACGAATTTCCTTCCCTTGAATGTGGGCAGTACCTGTGCTTTGCTTCTAACCAACAGAATGTGGTAAAGGTGATAGCCTTTACTCATGATTATGTTACATTGTATAGTATTTACTCTTACTGGCAAACTTTCTCTATTCTCTTTCTGTCCCCTTGCTAGCTTTGAAAAAGCAAACTGTCATGAAGTGTAAAATCACAGGGAACCGAATGTTGCCAACAACTATGTGAGAGGGCAGTGGACCTTCCCCTGGATGAGCCTTCAGATGAGAACCCAGCCCCAGACAACACCTGCATGGCAGCTTGTCATACCCTAAGCAGAGGACCCAGTTAAACTGCACCCAGACTTCTGATCTAAAAAACTCTAAATTTTCTTGTTTCAAGACATTAAGTTTGTATTAATTTGTTGTTTACACAATACAATTTCATAATCAAAAAGTAGATTTAAAATATAAATGCCGCCTTCTTTTCTGAGAAAACACCAAATGGCGGATGACGCCGGTGCAGTAGGGGGGCCCGGAGGCCCTGGTGTTCCTGGGATGGGGAACCCCAGTGGCTTCTGCGGAGGTTTCGCAGTGGCATCCGGGGCCGGGGTTGCGGCCATGGACCGGGCTGGGCCGAGGCCGCGGAGCTCGCGGAGGCAAGGCCGGGGATAAGGAGTGGATGCCCGTCACCAAGCTGGGCCGCTTGGTCAAGGACATGAAGATCAAGTCCCTGGAGGAGATCTACCTCTTCTCCCTGCCCATTAAGGAATCTGAGATCATTGACTTTTTCTTGGGGGCCTCTCTCAAAGACGAGGTTTGGAAGATTATGCCGGTGCAGAAGTAGACCCGTGCTAGCCAGAGCACCAGGTTCAAGGTGTTTGTTGCTATCGGGGACTGCAATGGCCACGTTGGCCTGGGTGTTAAGTGCTCCAAAGAGGTGGCCACCACCATCCGTGGGGCCATCATCCTGGCCAAACTCTCCATTGTCCCCGTTCGCAGAGGCTACTGGGGGAACAAGATCGGCAAGGCCCACGCCGTCCCTTGCAAGGTGACAGGCCGCTGGGGCACTGGCATCATCTCAGCGCCTGTGCCCAAGAAGCTGCTCATGATGGCTGGTATCGATGACTGCTACACCTCAGCCTGGGGCTGCACTGCCACCCTGGGCAACTTCGGTAGGTGGTCCAGGAATGGGGCATAGCCATGGTCTCTCAGTTCCGCTTAACCACACGGGTCCGGTGTGTGCTTGGCGTGTTTTCACGGAGGCAGAGAAAGGCTCTCCTAATACACGACAGACCCGCCCAGAATGGCCTCTCTGTTCCTAGGAGTGCGACAATTTTGGGGTTGGGAGACTTGCCTCAAGCACACCACTGACCCTCCTGGGGTTCTTTTGTTGTGCAGCCAAGGCCACTTTTGATGCTATCTCTAAGACCTACAGCTACCTGACCCCTGACCTCTGGAAGGAGACTGTATTTACCAAGTCTCCCTATCAGGAATTCACTGACCACCTTGTCAAGACCCACACCAGGGTCTCCGTGCAGCGGACCCAGGCTCCAGCTGTGGCTACAACATAGGGTTTTTATACAAGAAAAATAAAGTGAATTCAGCCTGTTACTGTCTCTCTCTCTATATATATATATATAATGCCCCATAAGAAAAAGCATGTTAGTCTAAATTGCTTTCATGAGAGCCTTTCCTTTAATAGATATGATAGTGAAATGGAGACTGGAAATGATATAGAAAGTACTATGGAAATAGGAGAAACTTGCATTAATTACTCAAGAGGAAGAATAATCATTTAAAAATTTAACAAACAGATGAAACTACTGTATTATTAGAATCAAACATCCAAATCATCCATCAACCCGGGATCTCTGCCAGAATTGCCATCTTTGTAATATTGCAAAGTCACTGTTTCTCCAGCTGCTCTTACAGATCTAGAGTTCTCTTGGATGGTTCATTTGAACACCAAATTCTGGTCACTTATCTCTATGGGCTTGTAACTCCTGACCTCTGCTTTTCATATGGTTTCCTCTCACTGAGTCCTCATCACTCCTGATCTGTTTAATAGCATATCAACTAGTCTTCAAGCCTCATTTATTGAACAAAAACATGAAGTTCAGTGTTTGCGCAATGTGGCAGATTGCGCAATAAAACATTGTATAAACTGTCATCGCAGTATCTTTGTAAGTGACAGACCTACCCAAATAAAAAAAAGAAAGATCTATCAAAGGCAAACCATTATCAAAGACATTATCTGATTTTGTATTTCAGTAAACATTCAATCAGTCCATCTATTAAAAATAGCCTGGATCAGTCAAATGTTTTACTTAGCTAAGAAAAATAAAATGAAATCTCTATTTTTATGAAAATGCAATATATTTTAATATATAAAAGTAATAAACCTTTAAACACTGTTTGCTTAATGCTAAAATACAGATATTAATAGTATTTACCTGATAGGGTTATTGTGAGAATAAGTGAAAGAATATGCTTAAAGTCCTGAGAATATCACATAGGACATAATAAATATTCAGTAAATTATAGTAATTTGTGTTATTTGGATTCCTATTTAAATTTTCGCCATAATCAAGCATTATTTTTAAAATAAACAACAGAAAGTTAAGATAGATAAAACCCTCATTATAAAAGAGAGTCTTTTCAAGAAAAGCTAATTGATAACTTTATGCTGATATACATATGCACAGAAGTTATTTAAGGAACTATTAAACTAATTCAGGAACAGTAACTATGACCTCTGACATGAGAATTAAAACTCAGGTTTTAGACATTGAGGAGATCGATTTAAGATAACTTGATTGATTGCATGTGAGGAGTACATGAAGAGATGCTTCAAGAATAACTTCTAATTCAACCACTGTGGAAGACAGTGGTGATTCCTCAAGGATCTAGAACTAGAAATACCATTTGACCCAGACATCCCATTACTGGGTATATACCCAAAGGATTATAAATCATGCTACTATAAAGACACATGCACACATATGTTTATTCCGGCACTATTCGCAATAGCAAAGACTTGGAACCAACTCAAATGCCCATCAATGATAGGTTGGATTAAGAAAATATGGCACACATACACCATGGAATACTATGCAGCCATAAAGAAGGATGCATTCATGTCCTTTGTAAGGACATGGATGAAGCTGGAAACCATCATTCTCAGCAAACTATTGCAAGGACAGAAAACCAAACACTGCATGTTCTCATTCATAGGTGGGAATTGATCAATGAGAGCACCTGGACACAGGAAGGGGAACATCACACACCGGGGCCTGTCATGGGGTGGGGGAAGGTGGGAGGGAGAGCATTAGGAGACATATCTAATGTAAATGATGAGTTAATGGGTGCAGCACACCAACATGGCACATGTATACATATGTAACAAATCTGCACGTTGTGCACATGTACCCTAGAACTTAAAGTATAATAATTTAAAAAAAAAATTAATGACTTCTGTATTTCAGGCTTGGGAGACAACTTGAGGCACCACTGACATTAACTAAGGTGAGAATTATAAAGAAAGAGGTGTTCAATCTAGTCTTTCATATGTTAAATTTAAGGTTATGTAGAAATTCTGGATGGTAATAACCAACAGGCAATAGAAAGATTTCTCTGTCTGTAGATTAAACAACTGGAGGGCAGAGACCTTGTTGTACTCATTTTGTCATGTTTCTTCAAGTACAGTCCCTTGCACAAGAAAGTATTCAATAAAAAAAAGTTAATTCAACTGACAGTTCTATTTTTTTTTTTTTTTTTTTTTGAGACGGAGTCTCGCTCTGTAGCCCAGGCTAGAGTGCAGTGGCCGGATCTCAGTTCACTGCAAGCTCCGCCTCCCGGGTTCACGCCATTCTCCGGCCTCAGCCTCCCGAGTAGCTGGGACTACAGACGCCCGCCACCTCGCCCGGCTAGTTTTTTGTATTTCTTAGTAGAGACAGGGTTTCACCGTGTTAGCCAGGATGGTCTCGATCTCCTGACCTCGTGATCCACCCGTCTCGGCCTCCCAAAGTGCTGGGATTACAGGCTTGAGCCACCGCGCCCGGCGGACAGTTCTATTTTGTAAGGGTCAGAAGGCCCAAGAAAAAAAGAGGTTATAAGTATCAAAATGCCCATTCTTTTTTTTTCAATCAAAATTCAGCAGAGATCAGACATATTCACAAATGTTTACTGCCTCACCAATCAAGAACAAAAGCAGTAAGTGTTGCAAAGAATAGGATTGATTTTAAAGTCCTAAAGTTTTGCCAAAGTTCTTAAAGATTTTTAAATAATTTCATATAATTTTTATTGTATTTAAAAAGTCCTTGATATCAAATATTTAGCTTACTTCCATTCATCTGTCACTTAAAATAAACTAAAATACCAAATATTTTCAAACTCTTCTAAATGACATCTCTAAGTACCATCAAGTCCTTCCCCTGTTGGATAGATTGCTTTGTGCAATTCATATTGTATCTATGAAATCCAATTTCTGAATAAAGCCTGTGATCAGACTCTATAATCTATTTCTCACATTAGCCAGGCTCTTTAATATGGCTTTTAGTCAGAATTATTTGATCTCTAACTTTAAGTTTCTGAAGATCAGCACAGGGATCCAACCTGTCTTTCTTAAGCTGTCAATTGTCATTTAAATGTAAGAACATTTTTTTAGCCACCATTATCAAACCTTGAATAGAGAAAATTTCCTGAGTTACTTCTCCACCTAACAAAACCTAATTGCATTTCCCAGACCATTTCTGAAAAGAACTTTCACCAATTTAACCATCATACTCCCTGCAGAAATTTTGGGGGAATGTGATAGTTTAGGTTCAGAAGAAAACAACCCCCTAAATTTGTTCCAAACAAAATCTCCCCTATATAAATAAAGTCACATAAATTTAGTCAATATGTCCTACTTTTTGAAAGTATATGTCCTTAAGATAATAATCTGAGGCATGTTCTACTCTACATTACAAAACCTCTTCAGCTCTTCTGGAGTAAGTATATTTATGAGATTACAAAAGGAAGTTGAATTAAAGTAGTCTAGTCACTGCAATTCATTGATATTCCTCAGAGAGTATTCATTTCCAAATATCAAAAAACAAAGGTTTAGGTCAATGTTAAGTGATATTCTGAATCATCTGTCTTTTTCTGTCACAGACTTCTATCTCTCCAAGTGCTTCAGAGTGGCAGAAATGGTGTCCACCAGGACAAGACATTCCACAGAGCTTTCCAGTTACTCTAGGTTTCCAAGCAGGGAATCAAATTTTTCACATTTGCTTACACACTGGTATTATCTATAAAATCTGAACACTCAACATTTATTAACTTTTATGCCAAGCACTAAGAGCAAATACAAAAGAAGGGAATTGTCATTGCTTTCCAAGGAAAATGGGTTTTCGTTCAAACTAGGATCCTCAGAGAGCCTGTTGAGGTAAAACTCCTGCAGGGGACCCAAAATAGAGCCTCTTACCCAACAACATCCTCATCTGGGATGAGACTGGGTGATCTTGCCATGTGCTTTTAATCTTAGTCTCCCAGACCTTTGCCGGAAGGGCTTAAAGTTACTCTCTGTAAAATATTCCTAAAGAATTGCAGCCACACAATTTCTTTGTGGTTCTTTCATTCTCCTTCCAAATACGCTAAATCAGCTTTGCCTTTATTATCACTTAATATTTAAAAATAGTCAAAAGTATTAACCAAACTTGGCTTCCACCTGTTCCTCAAAAACATTCTCGCATTAAATCTTCATTAAAATCTTTGCGTGAGCTATTCATGCTGCCTGAAACCATTCTCATCGGTAATCTTCTGAAAACTTTTAAAAACTTACACTTCAGAGTACTTCTGACCCCGGTCTACAGTAACCACCCACTCTTCTGTTCTACTTTAGTGTTACAAATAGACTTTATAACTGATATGTTCCTTATTTGTTTATTGGGAGTTGCTGTAATCAGAAGACAAGCTGAAAGCAGGGACCTCATCTGTCTTCTCCACTTGCTCATCCCTGTATCAACGTACTTTTAGAACAGTGCATGACATATATTGGGTACTTAATAATTTTGAATTAAAAATGTGTATATAATTGCAGAAGTAATCTGCAATGTAGTCCGCTGAAGTAATGTATACTTCTGATTACATGATGACACTCTATTTTGACCTTCAGTCTTGTGGTTGGTGAAGATTAATAAACAGTAGTGAAACAACAAATCTGCCACAAGAGAACTGGCTTTTTGGCACTGTAAGCATCAGCATTTGCTCAATCTTCAGAAACAGAACAATTTTCTGACTGGCATGTGACTTTAAGAAAGGCTGTCAACTTGATTACTGGAAAGTGTCCCCTGAACTGAAAAGAACATCACAGCATAAAATTCTGCCCCTGCAGCTAAAATGGCCTGGCTTCTTCCTCACCAGCAGCTGACGCCAGGCATCCTTTCACTACACCAGATAGGCAGCCAGCTGGGGGAAGCTGCTAGAGCTGTCAAAACTGTATCAAATGTTAAAGATAAAACGATTAGGTGCTGTGTTTCAGAAAGGGGAGAGGATTCAGCACTATCCACAGAACACCTGGAATGGTTTTCAGTCTGGGGACTCAACAGAGAAGACTTAGTTGGAGTTATGTAGATTCCAAAGGAGAGGGTGGGGAGAGAAGGGTGGGAAGCAATTGAACACACCTTTATGAAAATCCTTTATCTAAACCTCTCATGGCTTCCTAGGCATCCTGCCAGTTTGGGGTGATCACATCAATATTTATAGCACACCGCACCAGGGTGCCTATGTTCCCCAGCAGGGGAGATTAATACGTTATATCAACACCTATGACAAGACACATTTTATTTCTGTCAACAAAGAGGTTTCTACTTTCTCTGTCAGCTGAATACCAAAACCTTTCATTTTGCACAATAAACCATCTATAGCTGCCGCTGAAAGATAGATGCTGAACTGCAGTCAATTCTTTAAATAGGTTTCTTCAACTGGCCAGGTAGCCTGTATCAAAAATGAGGAATTCTACGTTTGGTGGGGATAGGCAGACCTGATGGGAGGCGTGCAAGGAAAGAAGCACTTGCTATGGTTTTCAACACAGATATTTGGCACTGAACTGTATGCTACGCAGGGATTCTGTCCTCAAAAAACTCTGAAATAATGCTAATAAATATGACACATATTATGTTAACCTTTGGAGATTACTCTTGAACAAAATAGTAATATCAAAAGCCTACTCTATAATATTGAATGACTAAAGGAAAGGGATGCAAAACAATATTTAGTATGCTGCAAATTACTAAAAATACTGTGTGTATAGGTATGTGTGTTTGCATGTGTTTAGAGAAAGAACAAGAACTATATCAATCTTTAACCATGGTTGATGCAGAGGATGTACTGGTGTGTGCTTTTTATTTCCTGTGTTATTTCCCATATTCTGAATATATACAAAAATATACCAACGTAAAAATAAGAAATGCCGGACACTTTATTTTTAAATGGTGCTTTCTTCTCAAGATATTGAGGTGCCAAGCAAGTGTTAATTTCTAGAGTTATGATAAGATGGAAAAACGGATCCCTGTGAGTTCCATTAACAATAAAAACAGCTTTTGTAATTTCTCTCTTAAGAGAAAACAAGCACTAGTTCTTAGATAAGAAAGGAGCACAGTTTGATTTTTCTGTAGCGTTGAAATGAGTTTACTAAGAAATGAAAGTTGGTTGACCCAGGGCTGCAGATGTGCCATGGCTCTTGCTGAAGGTTTTCTCTATAAAACTGAATGGGCTGAGGTGAAGCTGGGTCTATGGTTCTCCTGCTCATACTAGCTGAGCCCACCTGAGTGCCGCATCACCACTTCCAGAAATGAGTATGCATGAACTCTTCATGATCCACAGGACTCAAGGCAACATATTCTTGGTATCTACTGAGTTTTTACCATTGATGTTAATGAAGAAATAGATTCATTGGAGCTGTAAACATCATCACAATATTCACGGAGTTAATGGGAACAGTTGATTGCAATACATATATACCAGATCCAAAGTGAGTTCTTGTCCACTTGTCAGGCAAATTGACTTCTTCATAAAACGGCAAAATATTATCTGGCTTGTGATTTCTGAAATTTGATTAGAAAATTATGGTGGTGCTAGCTGGAATATTTATTAAAAGAATCTTTTGTTGTCAGTGTGTTACCTACATTTTATCATTTAATTATTACAATCATCCCATGAGGTACATTTTTCTACTATGCCCATTTTGGAGCTGAAGAAACAGTCTTAGATTAAGCAATTTGCCCACATTCTCACAACTAGAAAGTGATGTTGCAGGAATGTAAATATAGATTTCTTTCACTCTGAAGCCTTTTTGTCTGACACAGCAGATTATTATCCCAAAGACAAAACTTAGGCTTTCCAATAACTTATTCTGAGCATCTATTATGTTCTCAGCATTATTCTCTGTGCCTTGGGAGATACAGTGCCCTGGCAATGTTTGACTTTGCCCTCAAATGTTTACAGTCTTAATAGACAAGGCAAATAAATACAAGTAAAACAATTAGCAAATAATCCAAAAGGCAATAATTAAGTGATAATAAAATAAAAACAAGTGCCAGCCTAATATCACATACAGAGTTGTATATTTGAAGTCAAAAACATGGGTTTAAGCAAAGTTCTGGCACATTTCCATGTGACTTTAGGCAAATTACTTAACTTGGATCTCTCTCTCTCTCTCTCTCTCTCTCTCTCGGGGATTTGTCTGTCTTTACTGGACTCATAACGAGATATGGGAAGTTTATATGTAAAACAAAAAGAACTATTTTACCCAATGTCTCTTCCAAATGCTGGGGAACATGCAGTACTGCTTGGATTCACCTCTGCAAGCTGATAACATTAAGAGAAACCTGGAGCCAAGTGTGCCTCTCTACTAGGAGGGTTCTAGTACCCACTAAGAGAAGCAGCAGTAAAGGGTCTGATGCCTGGTGAAGTAGCTACAGAGTCACTGGGGAGAGCAGCAGTGGGACCCAGGAAGCAGGTAAGAGACAGTGAGACCCAGCAGAGCAGGGGGCAGAGCAGAGGTGGCACTTGGAAAAACACTATCAGAAACATACCAAACTTTTGTGGGACTGGGTCAAGAGAACCAATGAAATCAAGGTAACATACACCTAAATAATTAGCATTTATAAGTAGAACTACTAGACTGCCAAATAAAATATGTTCTATCCTTCTGTCTCCATAAGATTCTCAGCTTGGCAGCACTGCAAGTGGTTGACTAGCCTGTGACCAATGGTCTGCAACTCACCCACTTTTTTTTCTACCCAGGCTCTGTTCAACATTGTAGGTGGCCTTTCAGATGCAATGTGGACAACCTAGCCTAAGTGCCTAAGCTCTTTTATAGACCCCACAAACAACTGCCCTGGGCTGTCCCTCAGGCTTATCAGTGTGCTTTCCCACAGACAGTGGGATCTTCCCTCAGAGGCACACAATTGGGCAGCTAAGAGCCAGCAGGAAGGTGATGCTTCTATATCTGGCAGAATCCTGCAGGGAAGGTAAGTTATGACTGCAAAAAGTCTAACCATTTGCAGAAATCTTTCCAAAATTAAAAGAAAGGTAAGAAATCCTCAAAGCTAAACATTAATTATGACGTGGGTTATTATAACTTTCGCATTTGGTATAGATACTTTTGAGGCAACAACACCCACAGAGTTCCTCTCACCCATAAAATAACTCCAGGCAAGATACTGAACATGATGAATAAGCATTTGTTAAAAAACGCATACATAGACAGAAAAAAAGCATGTACTAGAGCCAAAAGCCACTTAAATCAGAAGGAATTTTTTAAATAAAATCAAAATAAATGAGCAAATGAATGAGTGAATAAATAAATATTCAAAAGAAAGTTGAGGTATTGTCGTTATCACCATTGTATTGTGAGTGACCAAATAAACAAGATCAAGTCAAGAAACAAAAGACTTATTGCGTAAGCCAGGAAATCAGACATAAAATTAAAATATGAAAATCTTCCTAATTGTCCATAGAATGAGAGGTAATTTCTTTGGGCAATGGGTTTTCCAGGTGATTGTACTCCGCCAGTGCAGACAATGCCTAAGAAACAGCACTTACAGTGTCTCTTTAGAGTTTTACAACAATGAGGCAATTCACACTAAATAGCACGAGGTTTTTTTTTCAATTTTTGCTATTTAATTATTATTTCATAATTATAGACTTAACTCTGCAATCCAGCAAGATGTGAAGGGGAATAAGGAAAATATGGAACCCAAAGAATTGCAGCAAAAGCACAAAGATATAGGATATTACCAGCCTATGGGGCAGAGGGCTGCTCTCTTGAGCTACAGAAGGTATAGCTCAGTGGTTAAGATAAAATACAAGTCAACATTATTAGAGTTTTCCACAGTCAGCAATGGTAATCTTACTGGTCTTGTCATTCCTGAACCCAAAGCGCTCCGTGGCTTCCATGATATTTATGCTCTTTTACCTTGCCAAAGACCACGTGATTGCTACCCAACCACTCAGTCTTGGCAGTGTAGTGACAAACTAGTCACCGTTTGTGTTGGGTCTGGCATTCTCCATGAGCAAGATTCCAGGACCTGTATGCTCAGGATGAAGTTCTCCCCATCAGATTTCCCCTGGTAGAGTGACTTGCTGCCAGTGTTATTAGGATGTGTGAAATACCCACCCTGGCAGACAAATCCTGTAATAATTCTGTGAAAGCAGTAACCCTTACAAGCAAAGTTTTTCTCTCCAGTGCTCAGAGCACAAAAGTTTTCTGCTTTCTTTGAAACTTTGCAAACAGCTTGAAGGAGACACAGACTAAGGACTCACCATAGGCCACAATGTCAAGCATGGTGGGATTGACCATGGCTGATGACATGCGGCTTCAAGCAGTGGCAGCATCTGCAATGACAAACAGCATGAACTTTGTATGTCATGTGACTCTATAAATGTTTTGGTTGTCGAGTTTATTAGAGCTACTAGTTTTTCCCATCCATAGTGGAATGGAGGTTCTATGAAATGTAATCAATCTAAGCAATCCTTTCTTTTTTTTTTTTTTTTTTTTTTTTTGAGACAGAGTCTCGCTGTGTCGCTCAGGTTGGAGTGCAGTGGCGCGATCTCGGCTCACTGCAAGCTCCGCCTCCCGGGTTCACGCCATTCTCCCGCCTCAGCCTCCGAGTAGCTGGGACTACAGGCGCCCGCCACCACGCCCGGCTAGTTTTTTGTATTTTTAGTAGAGACGGGGTTTCACCATGTTAGCCAGGATGGTCTCGATCTCCTGACCTCGTGATCCACCCGCCTCGGCCTCCCAAAGTGCTGGGATTACAGGCTTGAGCCACCGCGCCCGGCCACAATCCTTTCTTATATCACATAAAATAAGATACAATAAAGAAACTTTTGTCTTTTTATGTTAGAAAAAAAACCCCTCGATTTTCTATCTCAAAAAACTTGTTCTACCTTATCCTTGGAAGAACTGATATGAAAAGACCTCTGGGAAAATTGATGACAGAAAACTTACACATTTTTAACACATTGCTCTCTTAACTAAGAGTTACTCCTTGGCAGCCTCAGAGTCTATAAGCAGATATCCTTTTCTTCTGTATCAATCTGAGATATAATTTTATTGAGATTCCAACTCACTAGGATTTAAAATGAGACACTTAAGGAAACCAACAGATTCTTTCATGTCCCCACATGACCTCTCTGAAACATTATTTGCCATCAAGGACACTGACTCTGGGAAGTTATGGAGAAGGCTGGCCATTAGGTGATGTCCTCAGCAAAAAGATCACATGGGAGTAATTCCCTGACCCTGCTCTTCATGTTCAAAATAAACCATCCACCGTTTCATCCTATGTGATCTTCCCAATATAAGCACTGCTAGAAATCCTGGCTTAATCATCCTGAATAAATTTAGCCTATGCAGCCATTCATTGTGTTAAATTCCTTGGCTTCCCTTTGCCTAATACATGTTTACCTTCACTGTGTATTTTCTATTCAATATCAAAACGTTACTGAATTCCTAACAGGTGCTGGTTGACCAAGAGCTTTGTCAATTTATCTTCTCCCAGTGCCTCCAAAATCAAATGGCTGAAAAGTATGTTGTTTCTATCAGTTACCACTAGATGGAAGTACAAATTTTGAACTGCTCCGTAAATGTTACTGGTATGCATTTCCTGAAAGGTAATGGTACAAAGTCACACATATTATTGTGTTCTTACAGGGCTATACATCCTACTATCTTGTATAATGCTGAATCCACATACTATTTTAACTCACGTTAAGGAAAGTATGCATATATATATATTTTATATATATATATATGATATACGTGTATATGAATAATGGCAAGTCTAAAACTTGTGCATATATAGATACACATTGAAAGATTGAAAGGTGGTTAATAATGAGGTAACTGCTTCTCTGGCATGGCCATAGACAGAGAAAATTCATGGCGTATTATTTTATTTGGAACACATTCAATACTTGACAAAATAGAATAATGTTCGTTGAAATTAGACTGAAGTAAGGGATGTATCTATGGGATAGTAGACAATGCGTAGGTTGAGAACCCCCATGTCTCTTTTCTGCTGCTGTGGGCTTCACATAGGCCTCATGTTTTCTCTGCACCGCCCCCCCAACACCACGTCACTCCTTATAAAAATCTGCTTTCAAAATGCATCTGGCAGTCTTATTCACACTGAAATATAAATGATTAACAGTGTGCTGTGTGCTACCCCACACAGGGAAACTGTTTAAATAGGGCCTTTAATATTTTCTTGATCACTGAAATCACTCATAAAGAAGGAACACCAGCCCATACAGAAATGCAGAAAGATTCTGATTTTCTTTTTCTTTACAGTGGCATTTGGTGCAATGCAGATAGATGTCTCTAGGCTTGTGATGACTTGGAGAAGCGTAGTTATCTGCATAATTTCTCAGCCTGGGGTGGCAGCTAGCAAGAGGGAAACTGCACTGACTGCAGTCCTTCAAGAAGAGAAACAGATGAGTCCTTGAGACCTGGGCATTCTGCTCCATGCAGGGAAAAGCTAAAGCAAGGTGAGGACTGTGAATTGATAAAATGAGAAATGCAAACAAAAGGAAGACTGGTATCTTTTACAGATCTGAAGGGGCATCTTAACTATCCTCCAAGTCTTCAACTATAAAGAAATCAAAATTCACATTATGAGGAATCGGAATTTTAAAAATGAGGCATTACCTAAAGGAGTTCTCAGTATTTATTCTACCTTCAAATATTTGGATTAAATTGTTTTCCTTCTAATCTAGGCTACCAATTTAGGAACTGTTACAAAATTTCTAGAAAGAGAACTTTCTAGAAGTTGCTTTCATTGCAACAAATAAAAAATGGCAATCTTGGCAAGTTTGCCTCATAAAAATGTATAGCACTTTGATTCTACACAGGAATGCCTTTTAATTTAGGTAGATGTCTGCTAATGACTCTAATTAGAAATACTTTGGAGAGGAGAAAATGGGAAGGATGGGATCCCATTGACCTCTTTTCCATTTGTTGGGAAAATGCAACTGCCCTTTCAGAGTTCAAGCCAGAATCAGTCTTTAATTGCCATGCAATTGTTCTTTAATATGGTTTATTATTGCTTTATAAATTATTGACAGTTTGTTCAACAATAGGTTTTTGCCTTCTCTCTTATAGCAATTGTTCATAAAACAAACAAGCATCTTTGAGACAAATAAGTTAATTACCTTTAACCTGAGACATTTATGTCCATGTGAGCATTAGTGTAATTGGTCAAATGAAAATATGTGGGTTTATGGAAGCACTGAAAATAGCATGTTGACATATATAGTTTATACATATTCATAAGTTTTCCCAGGGGAAAAAAGCCAACTTAGTGAACTTTTCTAAGACACCTGTATTTTATTCATTCACTTATTAAACAAAATTTGAGTAAGCATCTGCAAAAGGAAGGTTTTGTCAGAGTCCTCCTAGAGATTAGAGTCAAGCATGGTAGATAACTCAAGGATAATGTATAAAAAATTACTTATAAAACCCCATTGTCTCAACTCAAAAACTCCTTAAGCTGATAAGCAACTTCAGCAAAGCGTCAGGATATAAAATCAAAGTGCAAAAATCACAAGCATTCCTCTACACCAATAGCAGACAAACAGAGAGCCAAATCATGAGTTAACTCCCATTCGCAATTGCTTCAAAGAGAATAAAATACCTAGGAATCCAACTTACAAGGGATGTAAAGGACCTCTTCAAGGAGAACTACAAACCACTGCTCAATGAAATAAAAGAGGACACAAATGGAAGAACATTCCATGCTCATGGACAGGAAGAATCAATATCAAGAAAATGGCCATACTGCTCAAGGTAATTTATAGATTCAATGCTATCCCCATCAAGTTACCAACTACTTTCTTCACAGAACTGGAAAAAAACTACTTTAAAGTTCATATGGAACCAATAAAGAGCCCACATTGCCAAGACAATCCTAAGCCAAAAGAACAAAGCTGGAGGCATCACACTACCTGACTTCAAACTATACTACAAGGCTACAGTAACCAAAACAGCATGGTACTGGGACCAAAGCAGGGAGATAGATCAATGGAACACAACAGAGTCCTCAGAAATAATATCACACATGTACAACCATCTGATCTTTGACAAATCTGACAAAAACAAGAAATGGGGAAAGGATTCCCTTTTTAATAAATGGTGCTGGGAAAACTGGCTAGCCATATGTAGAAAGCTGAAACCGGATCCTTCCTTACACCTTATACAAACATTAATTCAAGATGGATTAAAGACTTAAATGTTAGACCTAAAACCATAAAAACCCTAGAAGAAAACCTAGGCAATATCATTCAGGACATAGGCATGGGCAAGGACTTCATGTCTAAAAAAGCAAAAGCAATGGCAACAAAAGTCAAAATTGACAAATAGGGTCTAATTAAACTAAAGAACTTCTACACATCAAAAGAAACTACCATCAGAGTGAATAGGCAACCTACAGAATGGGAGAAAATTTTTGCAATCTACCCATCTGTCAAAGGGCTAATATCCAGAATCTACAAAGAACTTAAACAAATTTACAAGAAAAAATCAAAAAAACCCATCAAAAAGTGGGTATAGGATATGAACAGACACTTCTCAAAAGAACACATTTATGCAGCCAACAGACACATGAAAAAATGCTCATCATCACTGGCCATCAGAGAAATGCAAATCAAAACCACAATGAGATACCATCTCACAGCAGTTGGAATGGTGATTATTAAAAAATCAGGAAACAACAGGTGCTGGAGAGGATGTGGAGAAATAGGAACACTTTTACACTGTTGGTGCAACTGTAAACTAGTTCAATCATTGTGGAAGACAGTGTGGCAATTCCTCAAGGACCTAGAACTAGAAATACCATTTGACTCAGCCATCCCATTACTGGGGATATACCCAAAGGATTATAAATCATGCTGCTATAAAGACACATGCACACGTATGTTTATTGCAGCATTATTCACAATAGCAAAGACTTGGAACCAACCCAAATGCCCACCAATGATAGACTGGATTAAGAAGATGTGTCACATATACGCCATGGAATACTATGCAGCCATAAAAAATGATGAGTTCATGTCCTTTGTAGGGACATGGATGAAGCTGGAAACCATCATTCTCAGCAAACTATCACAAGGACAGAAAACCGAACACTGCATGTTCTCACTCATAGGTGGGAATTGAACAATGAGAACACTTGGACACAGGAAGGGGAATCACACACTGGGGCCTGTTGTGGGATGGTGGAAGGGGGGAGGGATAACATTAGGAGATATACCTAATGTAAATGACAAGTTAATGCATGCAGCACACCAACACGGCACATGTATACATGTGTAACAAACCTGCATGTTATGCACATGTACCCTAGAACTTAAAGTATAATAAAAAAATTACTTATAGTATGGATGAGTACAATAAAAGAAACAGCATATTATGAGAAATTATAATAGGAAACTGGTTTAGTTGGGCGGAGCCACTTAAGACATCTATAAGAAAGTGGCTTTTGAAGTAAAAATTCTAAAATGACTAGGAATTAGCTAGACAAACAAATCATGGGAACAGAGTCTTGAGCAGAAGGAATAGAATGTCAGAGAGTTTCAAGACAATAAGGAGCTTGTCATATTTGGTAAAATAAAACTTCGCTCACTGAGAAAATGATGCCTCCTCTCCTTTTGGACTCTGACATGTAACATTTGGTTCCTGTTTCAGTAGGGTCCAAACAGAAAACAGACGTCATAAGGATGGTTTCAAATGTATTAACAAGTCAGAAGATTCTAGGAAAACACACACACACACACAAATGTAGTTAACCTGGGGTTAGCAACCACAGAGCTATTACTGTCCTTAGACCAAAAAGAACAAGGGAAAAGTGTATAATACAACCTAACAGTGGAGCATTATGTAGAAAAGGCCACCTTGAGTAGAGCAATGACTTTCAGTCTAATGACATAGAGTTAGCTTCACAGTTAGAGTCCCACTCTCCTCCCTACCTCTCATTATCTGTTGAGGCACTTCACTGAAAACCCCACCAGAAGCCAGAGGGAAGAGGAGCCTCTTGTAGTAGCCAATACAGTTCAGCCTCCCCAGGTGGCTAATGGAAAAGGTAGAGAGGGATACAGTTAAATCTGGAGGAGCAAATAAAAATGCCTGGCACAGTTTGCTATTTCCACAATGAAGAAGGGGTGCCAGGAAGGTGGATGGCCTTAAGATCAACCATATGCTCATAAAGCAGAAGAAAACTAGCAGCTTTCCATCCTGGCTCCCATTATTTTAATGAGTTTCCTCATCTCTATTATTTCTTTGCCCCCTTAGATGATTCTACTTCTTATTAGCAATATTGTTTTCATATTAGCTTCCAATCACACAGCATGAGGATACATAGACCTGATATAACTCTACTTCTCTGCAGGAGTCTCTACACCCTGTTTGCATACTCCTCCAAATTTATGCCCCTAGTATGGTTGTGAATATTCTCACCCATGATGTAGCATAAAATTATCAGTCTACAAGGTGCATGAGATTTACTTGGTGAGCTTGTTGAAAGGCAAACCTTGAACCCTCCCATCAGAAATTCTGAATCAGTTGGTCTGGCCTATAACCCAGGAATCTCTATTTAAAACAAGCATACTCTGTGATTCTCATGCATGTGCTTGAAGGAAGACATGTTGAGAAACTCTTGATATAGTTGTTCCATTAAAGACAGCATATTACTGATGATGCATTTCAGAAAAAAATTTAATGTATACAACAATATTTAAGAAAATACAAATTTTGGTAAGAGCTGTATGATGCCAAAAATAGAAACAGAACTATGCAGTGATTTGCTTAATTTACAAGTAAAACTAAAAATGAATGGAGTTACTACAATAAACATTCAGTTGTTAGTGATGTGATCTGCAAAGGCTTTACATTTTCCTATGATCAATCAGTGAATAATGGTTCATGGTACTTTGGCTTTATATTTCTCTAAGCACTGACCCCCAGGGTCACCTAATTTTAATTTCTAATTGACACATAATAACTTTTGGAATCAACCTAAGTTTCCAACAATAGATGAATAATGAATAAAGAAAATGTGGCATATGTACATAATAGAATAGTAATCAGCCGTTAAAAACAAAATTCTGTTATTTGCAACAAGTATCAGTCTAGAGGTTATTATGTTAAGTGAAAGAAACTAGACACAGAAAAACAAATACTACATGATCTCACTCATATGTGAATCTTAAAAAGTTGATCTCTTAGAAGGAGTGACTGGAACCGTGATCATCTAATGATTTTCATACCAACATTTCAAGTCACTGGGGGAGCTTATACCTTAAAAGAAACTTATAAATTGTTTTGTATTGTTAAATATTTTTTAATGTGAAAGAGAATTCTCTGCAGGATATATCAGTTTTTTTATTTATTCCTACTTCTCTATCAGGTTTTCATACAGAAAAAAAGTCAATAAACTTTTTCTGTAAATGGAAAGATAGTAAATATTTTAGGTGTTGCTGGACATAAAATGGTCTCTTCCAAAATTAATCCTGCTATTATAATGTGAAAGGAGCTATAGACAACACAAAAACAAATTAATTTGTTTCAATAAAACTTTCTTTGTGATCACCAAATTTATAATTTTATATCATTTTCACAGGTCATGAAAGATTCTTCCTTAATTTTTTCAACCGTTTAAAAAGATGAAAAGCATTCTTTCTTCATAGGTCGTGTAAAAAATAGATGCCGGGTTATAATTTGTTGGCTCCTAATTTTAGGCAATCTTGGGGGTTATGGTAATTAGAACATATAGAATTTATTTTTTCTTATTCCTAGACATAAGGCCTGAAAAACATTAGGTCCTCAAGCAATCCATGATACCTATCTATAATTCCCAACTGGGTCTTAAAGGAAAGATAAGGAAAAAGACAAATCACATAGACCTGTGATTGAGTCCCAGCTGGTTGTTTCACCTCCACAAACTGTGTCACCTTGGGCAAGTTACTTCTCTGTAAGCCTCACTTCCTTCACCTGGTGAAGGGGTTGATGATCCCTACTTCACAGTGTTACTATGATAACTTTAAAAAAAAAGTTAATAATATAAGTATTCACCACTGTGTCTGGTACCTTAAAAATGCCTCTTAAAGACGAACCTCTTTCTCTTTGATTAAAATAAAGATAATTTACTGATTATAATCAAATCTTGGTATTCACTTAACTGTAGTTCTCAACCTTGGCAGAATATGAGAGCTTCTCGGGAAGAGTTTTAAACTTTTGATGATACAACAACAATCCTAACCAAGTAAATCAGTATCTCTTGGCGGATGGGACCCAAGACTCAGTATTTTTAAAGCTTCCCAATGTGCAGCCAAGGTTGAAGGCCTTCACCTTTCACCTTGCTATTTCTTAAAAAAAAAAAAAAAAAAAAAATGAAACACCAGTGCTTCTGTTGTCATCATGTACATGTTGGAGACATTGGTAAGCAGTTTAGTTGGTCGTCTATCTCCCTGTCTCAAATAGACTTTTCTGCTCCACTACCTCCCCCGCCACCACTCCGGACATCCCACTGCAAGCTGTTTGTGTTATTCTTTGTCACTGAGCTCCTAAAGTTCCCTGTCTCCTCCAATTTTTTGTTATCCTTCCCTCCAACCCCACTTCATCATCACACAGACAGTCAAGGAAGACCTGGCTGGAAAAGCCTGTAGCACGAGCACATGTCTCAACTGGGAAAGGAAAGGAGAGACTGGGGACATGACCATATCTCTGTGGATACCTAGGAAAGAAATCAAAATTGCTGAAATTGGCCCCTCCAACATGCGCAGCCAGACTGCTAAATGACAGGAAGACACCAAAGGTCAACTGGAGTGGCCACATCAGAGCATTCCACTCTGGGTAACTGTAGTGGTCTCAGACAGTAGAGGATTGAAGTTACAGCAGAGTACAGAGATGTCACTTAGTGGCCAGTAATGTATATTTGAATGGTATTTTAACTTTTATATTTTTCATAACTTCACATTTGATACATTTTTCAAATATTAGCATTTGAAAAGCATGAAGCAAGGAGACTGTTAATTCTGTTAAACATATTATTTTCACTTTTTTTTCTTTACAAAATGCGAGGGTTGCAATATCACACTCCCCAAAACACACACACACACACACACACACACACACCCCAAAAGTAAAAAGAAAAAAGAACAGTTCTGGCATTTTTCCCAGCTTCTCTCATCTCCTGATGCATATGAAGTTTTAGAGGATCTCTTTCTGGCCACCCTTGCTACAGATGAAGCACCATGACCTAGAACTCTCAATGGGCACTAGTTTTCCAACCAAACTGGCTAAGCTAAACCTTTCCTCCCTCACTCGCCATGCATTCATGCATATTCCAAAGGTTAACAGTATCCTCTCTTCCAAGGGCTGCCAACAATTAGGTAAGGCAAAGACTCAGAAGATAAACCATATTTGATAGACACCAAATCAATAAATCTTGAATCGGCTGGCTCTTATGGCGAGATGAAGAAATGGACTCTGTGTTAAACGTAAAATCAGCAGTGGCAGAGCACTGTCGTGAAATAAAAGTTAATATTGTCTCAGATTCCTGACAACCATATGACACACGTCATGATTTTTAATATTAGATAAAATCTGGGCACCTGTCATGTTCTTAAGGCAAGCCACTGTTTCTTCCTTCTTCAAAAGTTTCTTCTAAGACAAATGCATTAACTACAGAGAACAATCTCTCATTTATTTTTCCCTTCTGCCTCCGCCATCATATCTCTCATAGCTCACTACTTTCTCTATTTCCCATTTTTTTCACATTTCTAAGAAAATTGGCAAAACCTTGTTTTTAATGATCCACAGACTTAAAAAATTATAGTTGGATATGTATCCAGTCACGATAAGCTAAATAACAAATTTTAAATAAATACGCAGTTTCCTTTTGCTCACTTGGAAGTTAAGAATGATTGTGCAAAGGAAACATTTGTTTGAGTAGGAATTCGCTGCCTGCTGCTGAAAGCCAGGCTTGCTGTAAACATGTATACAATTTAACAAATGAAGATATATTATTCCAAACATGACCGCTACAGGGGTTTCACAATTCTGCTGTTTCCATTACATTTCCTTGAGAATTAAAAGTTATTTTAAAACCTACAGACAAATCCTCATCTTAAGAACACTGCTTGATTTCTGTTCTCTATATTCCACAGAAATATTGAAGACCTAAAGCGATTATGAAAACCTCCAGTTACCATATTTCTAAATATATTGCATTATTAAGGGATGTCACCTGGAAAATAGTTCAAACATTTGTGATCTCTCTGTTTTTAAGTTGCTATCAAGCTTAATATATGCCTACTGAGGCTAAATCTGCAGAGATAAGCAAAACCTCTACAAAAGCTCGAAACAACCATTTGAAACAACTACAAAAATATGGAAACTTCGTAAATAAAACTTTTGTGAGATCAAAAAAAAAAAAAAAAAAATACAAAAATCTGCTCCCTCACCCCAGAACCCAGGAAAAGACTATTCATGGAAAAGGAATAGTCTCCCTGAGAAGGGAGACACAATTTTACCTCTACCCTCCTAGGGTTTTAGACAGAACCTAATAATTAAATTGACATAAGTCAGATTAACCAGAGAAAAGTATAGAAATTTAATATAAATTTTATGTGACACACGAGCCCTAATAAGGAAATGAAGACCCAAAAAAGTGACAAAATCTAAATGTTAATATGTTAGTTTGAAAACAGGCAATTATGGAAAAGTAACTAAATTGTGTGGGGAAGCTAAAAGATGATAAGAATTATTTTCGGTGAAACTCCGTCTCTACTAAAAATAAAAAAAATTAGCCAGGCGTAGTGGGGGGCGCCTGTAGTCCCAGCTACCTGGGAGTCTGAGGCAGGAGAATGGCATGAACCCCGGAGGCGGAGGTTGCAGTGAGCGGAGACCCTGCCACTCACGGCACTCCAGCCTGGGTGACAGAGCGAGATTCCGCTCAAAAAATAAAAATAAAAATAAAAATAAAATATATATATATATAAAATTATTATTATTATTTTGACAAGGTCTGTTTGTACAAAACTCTCTGGGCTATGACTCCCCACTGAAGAGTGTTTACCTCCTCATGGTATAAGAAGGGAACTTTCACAAGGGAGTTTTTAATCTCCTGTTTTCAGGAAACGGGAGATTAGGACGCCTCTCATGCATTTGCTGTTTTTCAAGCGCATTTAGATGAAAGTTACCCTTACGCCAAAGTGGCATATTTTGGGGTGGCATATTCTGCCACACTTGCCCTTGTTCCCTCAGTCAGGTGGTATTGAGAAATATGTAACATGTGCCCAAATTTTCAATACGCACTGTTCCACCCACCGCAGCTACTCCGGGAGAGCCTGAGGGAACACATCGGCAGATGAGTCATAGCTGTGAGCTGCCTGGCCTATGCCAGCGTGTAACAGGCTGTCTCACAGGGACAGGAGTGAACTGTGGAGGTCCTGGAGGCTCCCCAGCTTCCCACAAGACACTCAACATTTCAGATTCAGAACTCAAAGGCCTGTGCCCCACCAGGGGCTAGGGAATCTGTATTCCCAAAATAACAATAGATGCTGATAAAAACCAAAGTTAATGGACAATAAAGAGACTTCTTTATACATGGACAATCGTTGCTAATTTCACGGCTGCCAAAAGGGAGACTTAAAAACCTGCAAAGTCCGGTGTTTTAGACAACCAGTAGTGGAAAACAAAAATCACCACACTCATTTCCTACTGTCTTATTAGAGCAAGAGAGAAAAAGTTGAAGTCTGCATATCATTCATCTGAATATCAATGTGGAAAGAAAATTGCCTTTTTCAGTTTTATCCTAGCAAACTTTATCAGAAAGTTTGTACCTGGTCTAGGAAAGTAGCCATTTTGACTTCTGATAACTCCATAATGTTATACTAGGAAAGACGGCCAAGCAGCGAACAGGCCTACCTTCTCATCTAGTACAATCATCTGTCTGCACACTTCTTTGAGAGCATAGAGCAATGCGTGCTCTTCTATAGCAGTAGGGGATGGTATTTAAAAATATATAAGCTCCAAATGGATAAATTAAAGAGCAAATATTGAGATTTCAAATTACTTGCCCAATATCATAGTATCAGAATCAGACTCAAACCAAAGCTGCGTGTTGCTAAATCTCATTCTCTTTTTCTCTATAACCTGCTGTATCATATACATCCCACCCTGAAGTGACTGCAAGTGAAAAAACACTAGAAGAGTACTTTTTCTCTAAATAGAAGGGAAAAGTTAGATGTTTCATTGTGGGTTGAACCAGAAACTAAACTACATTAACTTTTATAAAGCAGAATTTTCACTGGACTTACTATCTAAACAGCTTTAAATCTTCTTGGTCCATAGTGTTCAAGATCATAACAATAACAAATATTAAAGAATAAATGTCAGACTTTATTTATGACTACCATAAAATTAAATTAGAAATTAATAATTTTTAAATGCTTATAAAAATTTTAGAAACAAATATAAACAAACTTCTTCTACTCCGATTAATTAGGATATAACAATGAAAACAGTAACACATTTAAACCCAAAGACTTGGATAGTATTGTAAGTTTCCCATAACAAACTGGCTAAAGTCTTAATCAAAGATAATATAAAATCTTAAATGCATTCATTACATAATAAGAAATATTAAAATGAG
This sequence comes from Theropithecus gelada, assembly GCF_003255815.1. NCBI lineage: Eukaryota > Metazoa > Chordata > Mammalia > Primates > Cercopithecidae > Theropithecus > Theropithecus gelada. The sequence goes on along the minus strand of NC_037681.1, from coordinate 77,407,221 downwards.
TCAAAGCTTCAACTCAGTGAGTCAAAATAAAATTAACAAAATAAACCTAGAAAGAAATAGAAATACTAAAAGCAAAACCAGAAATCAATGAAAATACAGAAAAACACTAGAGAAGATTAATAAAACAAAAAGTCAGTTCTTTAAAACTATTAATATTAACATAGCTATTACTAGTAAAATGAGTAATGTTACAAATAATCATTATATAGTTTAAAAACTTGGACTTACCCACAGAGTAAAGATTTTAAAACAGAATAATGCAAAAATGTTATATAAATAAATTTGACAGCCTAGATAAAATTAAATATACATAAGAGATTTTAAAATTGACTTAGAAGAATTTAAAATAAAAATAAAATAACAGTTATTAATTAAATAGAATTAATAGCTAAAACCCCATTTCCCCAGCCTATTACAAAATGATTCACCCACACCAACACCCCTATGACCCCCCGACATATACAAACACACACACACATATACACACACAACTCTTCAAAAAGCTCAGGTCACATAATTTCAAGAAAACCTTTACCAAATCTAAATCTCTAAAAACAGATAAATTTAAAAAATGCAAATTGTTTCAAAGACTAAAACACAAAGGTATCCAACTCATTCTATAATGAATTTAAAATTCAAAATCAAAATTATGCAAAGAAATACAATAAACACACCAGACCCAGTTTTTTAAATAGCAGCTAAATTCCTAAATAAGAGCAAATCAAATTTATCAGAGCAAAAAATAACAATGTCTCATCATCAAACATTGCCAGTACCAGAAATGGAAATATGATTCACTCATTCAGTAGAAAAACTATTAGCAAATGAGATAGTAAAGAATTTCCTTAATCTGACAAAGGGAATAAACCTCAAATCCACATTTAACAGCAAATAAATATTATTTATTTAAGCTAGAAGAGGAACATAGCATGTGTATCTGTTACATAGTTTTCATTTTATGTTTAAAATGTTTCTTCATAAAATTACAACCAAGTACAAGTTTTGGAGAAAGAGAGAGAGAAGGGAGGGAAGTGGGGAGGAAAGGAGGATGGAAAGAAGAAAGAAATGGAAGGGGAGGGGAGGGAAGGGAGGGAGGGGAGGGGAAGGGAGGGGAGGGGAGGGGAAGGGAAGGGAAGGGAAGGGAAGGGAAGGGAAGGGAAGGGAAGGNAAGAAGAAAGGAAGGGAAGGGAAGGGAAGGGAAGGGAAGGGAAGGGAAGGGAAGGGAGAAAGAGGGAATAAGGGGAGGCAGAGGGAGAAAGAAAGACCTCTATTTATTATATACCCTTTCCGAAGAATCTCATTAATATTCACAAAAGATTGGACACGTGCAAGGACACTGGGAAAAAAGAGTAAAATATAAGATTATACCACCGTTCACCTAACATTGACTAAGGAGGGGAAAGTCTGAACCTGGCACACTCCTGTGCCTGCCATACGAGATGTTAGTTATGAAAGGATAGAAATAGTTTTAATCAAATTTTGTTATTTTATTAAGTGAATTAGTCTTAAATCACCTCTGGTGACATAAAGAACCTCTTATTACTAAATTCGCTTCCCAAATACCCTGATATGTATAGACATTGCCCTAGAGAGTAAATGTAAATATCTATTATACAAGGAATGCTCACTGCCTTTTGTAAATCCTTTTGTTAGTCTAAAGTTCGATGTTAGTTTCCTCTAACTTTGTTTATCTTCTGTCATTCTCCCTAGATGTGGCCATACTGTGTGCCCTGGCAAAACTAAATTTCTCAGACAGTAAAACTTAGAAGGAGATTCTCTAATGTGTTTCAGTACTGTGAGGTTCTGCCAAGAGTCTAGTTTGCCCCCTAGCAACTGTCTTGGTACTTTTTTAATACCAATAACACCTACTTGAAGGAAAGTTACCATTGTTTAATGAGATCCTTTAAATTTTTGAGACATGTTTAAACACATTGAAACTGTTTCTGTGTCTTGTAATTCAGCAGTCTCTACACTTTTGCCTCCATATGTCATGGTGTAATTTATTCCTATTCTGAAAAACTTTTACAACTCCCATGGTTTTCATTTTGGTTTTATTATCTTTTTCTTTGAAATCTTCTGTGTGTTTGAGAAGAAAAGACAGGAAGCTATGGTCCCTAAGGTTATTGATCAGTCTAGCAATGAAGAGAATTATTGTTTCTCTAATTTTATGCTCTTCTCACTTTTGAGTTCTCATAGCAATCATTGATAAGTGTAAACTGCCACCCAGAAAATTGCTAGAAATGCCTAGGGAGCTGTTGGACTGCAGGAGTGAGAACTCATTTTAAGGTTTAGTACGCCCAAAGGAATAGGCAGCGTCTCTGTGGGGAAGAACCCCACACCATAATTCCTCTTTTTTTTAATCTTTTGGAAGGTATGGCAGAAAAGTCACTTGGCTATAAAACTCCAAGTGACTTTCTAAATAAATACTAGTGACAGAAAAGGCTATTACTTTGCTTATTCCCATGTTTGAAACTAATACTGATTCATCATCCCACTTCTCTCCAGAGTAGTTTCTTTCTCAGAACAGTAAGGTCCAAATGTTCAAATAAGTAAACCAGTCATATGGGAATAAGTGATCACAAACAGAAGTCTTTTCTGTGTCTAGGAGAGGAAATGTACTAATTGCTCTCAGTTATCTTGAAGGTGAGTTACTTCATGTAAAGATCCACTACCATGAAAACATTTACATGAAGAATAGCCCAAGTTCAATAATGAAATATCAAAGATATCTCAGGAACACAGAATGGGTTTGCAAGTTTTCAATACAACAGTTACTTATTTCTCTGGAAACATTTAGAAAACAGGAGGAAAGAGAGCAAAAGACTCGTTTCTATTATATCGTCAACTTCTGCTGTGCCACCAACCAGATCTCATAAGTATGTCAATGTTGTGATCTCTCTTGAGGAACCCATACTTGTAAATTCCTGCACCTTTACCCACTCCCATCCATTGAAGTCCCTCCACAGAATCTGTTACCTGAATCACATCTATTGACCAGGGTATTTTGCATACAGATATTTGTAACACATATATTTGCTGTTCACTGTCATATGCCTTTAAGCTACTCATGGGTTTAGCTTAAATGGGGCCTATAGTGCATCATGTAAATTAGTCCAGTGACAAAGTCTATAAAACACAGAATTGTGATTTCATGATTGTGTTAAGAATATAGCATATCAAATTTGCATAGAAGGTAAAATTAAGAGTTAGATCTTGAACAAGGTTAAATTGAGGATCTCACAGAAACAGGGATCCGCTGTATCTTGTGGGGAAAATGTTAAGGAAAAAGAAATAAACACTACTTAATAAGAGAACAAATTGACAACTTTCTATGACCATTAAATTCCTATCTATGACACTTCTTATAAAGTTTCAACCTAGACAAGGTATGGACCATAGTAGAGAAGAAGCCATGCTTATAGACTGATGCAGATTGAAACGGCCGTTTTTGGAAATGGCTAGCAATTGCTGAGTCACAATTCCTCACTCAGTCCTACATCCCCATTATGGCTGTCAAATAGTTCTGATTTAGCAGTCCCCTATTAGGCATACTTTGGAAATTGAGATAAAATATTAAAATTAATCATATGTTACAAAATTTAGAAGAACTTCAAATATGTAAGTTCTAGGAGAATGTGCTTAAGTATATAACAGCAATATGTGTGCTATAATCATATTTAAGTATTTACGTTATGCAAATATGTCTAAAACCAAAAAATTCATAAGTTTATATCCATATATCCTCATGTAAAGGGTAGAAAATAGCTTACTTTTTTAGAAACATGCTTTGTAATTTGATTTGTTAACTGTTTACTTCAGTCTGACAAACTTTGTTGGACACTAGACAGATGCAAATATGCAAACAACTTTATAACTGAGTAAGGTAAGTGACATTAACAGAAGTATAAAAGGATATATTGTATAGGTAGTAAAGTGGATGAAATTGTTCATTCATGAAGAGTTGGGCAGGTCAAGAAACTAAAAATGGAAGGGCAAAACATAAGTAAATAACAAACAAACTAAAAAGCCCAGAATATGGTTGGGAATGTTGATTTCTGGAGTTAGCAGGAGTCCAAGGAGCGACTGGGAAATAATATAAGATGAAGCTGGAGAGAGAGGATGGGACTGTATTATTTGTGGAGCTCCTAATCCCTAAATTGAAAATCTTATGCTTAACTCAGGGGCAATGAAGAGTCAATGATGGTTTTTAAACACAGAGAACTGTCATTTTAAGCCATAAGGATAATAATAATAGCTTCAGTGTTACCTATTGTAATAATGACAGGCACATCTTAGAAATATTATAGGTTCGGCCACATATAACCAAAATAAAGCAAATATCACAATAAAAAAAAGTATCACAATAAAGAAAATATCATAATGCAGTGAGTCACATTATTTTTTGTTTCCTAGTGCATATAAGTTATGTTTGCACTATACATTAGTCTACTAAGTGTGCAATGGCATTATGTCTAAAAAACAATGGACACACTTTCATGAAAAGAATACTTTATTGCTAAAAAATACCAATCTTCTGAGGCTTCAACAAGTTATAATCTTTTTGGCTGGTGGAGGGTCTTCCTTCAGTTTGGATGACTGCCAATTGATCAAGGTGATGGTTGCTGAAAGTTAGGGTGGCTGTGGCAATTTCTTAACATAAGAAAACAATAAAGTTTGCTGCATTGATTGATTCTTCCTTTCATGAAAGATTTCTCTGTAGCATGTTATGCTGTTTATAGCATTTTATCCATGGTAGAACTTGTTTAAAATTGGACTCAGTCCTCTGAAATCCTGCTGCTGCTTTATCAACTAAGTTTATATAATATTCATAGTATTTGTTGCTATTTCAACAATGTTCACAGCATCTTCACCAGATGTAGATTCCATCTTAAAATACCATTTTCTTTGCTCATCCTGAGGTTACAGAAACTCTACCACTTCTTTGGGCCTCACTTCTAATTCTAGATCCCTTGCTATTTCTACCACATCTTCAGTTACTTCCTACACTAGAGTTTTAAACCCCCGAAAGTCATATATGAGGGTTGAAATCATCTTCTTCCAAACTCCTGTTAATTTTTATATTTTGACCTCCTCTCATGAACCACTAATGCTTTTAATGGCATCTATAATTGTGAATCCTTTCCAGAAGGTTTTCAATTTACATTGCCCAGATCTGTCAGAGGGACCACTATCTAAGGCAGCTACAGCCTCATGAAATATATTTCTCAAATGATAAGACTTGAAAGTCAAAATTACTTCTTGATTCATAGGCTACAGAATGGATGTTGCATTAGCAGGCGTGAAAACAACATTAACTTCCTTGTACATCTCCATCAGAGCTCTGGGGTAACTAGGCGTATTGTCAAGCAATAAATATGTTTAAAGGAGTCTTTTTTTTCTAAACAGTGGATCTCAACAGTGGGCTTAAAATTTTTAGTAAAACATGATGTAGACAAATGTGCTGTCATCCAGCTTTGTTGTTCCATTTATAAAGCATAAGAAAAGTAGATTTAGCATAAATCTTAAGGGCTCTATGACTTTTGGAATGGTAAATGAAAACTGGCTTCAACTTAATGTCACCAGTTGCATTAGCTCCTAACAAGAGAGGCAGCCTGTCCTTTGACGCTTTGAAGTCAGACATTTACTTCTCCTCTTTACCTATGAAAGTCCTAGATGGATTATTTTTCAACTGTAAGACTGTTTCCTCTACATTGAAAATTGTTGTTTAGTATAGCAACCATCATCAGTAATCTTGAGGCCTAGCTTTTGGCCTGTCTTAGCTTTAGAAAAGCCTTCCTCAGTAAGCTTAGTTATTTCTAGTTTTTGATTTAAAGTGAGAGACCTGTGACTCTTACTTAACCACATGAAGGCCACTGTAGGGCTATTAATTGGCCTAACTTCAACATTGTGTCTCAGGGAATAAGGAGGCCAGAGAAAAGGGAAAACGATGGGAAAATGGCCAGTCAGTGGAGTGTTCAGCACATACATACCGTTTATCGATGAAGTTCACCATCTTATATGGATGCAATTTGCAGTGCCCCAAAACAATTGCAATAGGAAAATCAAAGATTACTGATCGCAAATCACCATCGTGGATATATGAATAATAAAAAGATTGAGATATTGTGATGATTACCAAAACACGACACAGAGACACAAACTGAGCACCGGCTATGGAAAAATGGTGCCGATAGACTTGCTCAACACGGAGGTGCCATAAGCCTTCAGTTTGTAAAAACCACATCTGCAAAGTGTGATAGAGTGCAGCACAATAACACACTGTTTCTGCATGCAGATGGATAATGTGATGCTGGTATAAACCCATGAAAAATCATTAACTCTTAAAGAAGCTTATAATCTTTTCAAGGTTTAAGTACATTTCCGCCTTTGTATGACCACAGCCCCTTTATGCTTTTTCCTCCCTATACTCGGATAAGCATGCTTGTAAAACAGCATGGGTTAGAGATGAGCTGAAAAAATTATTCAGTCCTCAAGCAAATGTTTAACTTCAATAGTACATATTGGTAAGGCCAGATAAACTAAAAAGTACGCTCAAGATGAGTAATTAGCATTCATTAGTGTCAATTGCTGTTTTGTTCCTGAAAACAGCTCATGCTGAGGAAGCAATGGTATGGCAGAGACTAAACATGCCAGCAGCTTTCTTGAATTTTACCACTCTTATTTTTTTAAATTGAACATCAATTTATTTTATTCAAGATGATTGATTGGGGAAAAACAGCTTTGCTTAATGAGATAATGCTGCATTGAATTGTTGGCTTTTGTGTAGTTGTCTGAATTTGGAAGGGACTGTTCTCACTTGGCTCTGTTTCCCGACATGAAATGAGCCTTGAAGATTAACCAGCCATGTGGTGTATGCACCCCCAATATCATACGTTGTCTTGTACTTACTGTCAACAGGAATCTCTTTTTTTTTAATCTACTCATAGCATTTGCCTCATATTTATATTGAAATTTTACATTACAGAGCCAGAAAACTGCAGTAATTTATTTTGAAACAAGGTTCACTATGTTTGCAAAATTTTCTCCCAGTCAGTTGAATACCTCTCTGTGCAATCCTGTCACAGCTAATGCATTGGACAGCATTTCACACCCAAAATAATATCTCATTATCCCTGGAGCAGAGTCCAAAAACAGCATGAAATTCAGGAATGTGCCACAGGCAAATAGAAAACTTTCAGGTTATTTTTTTCATTTTTCTAATTTAATATGATGAAATTACAGCTATACCACCAAATCATCTTGGATTTAAAGAAAAAAGGCATATACATTTAAAACAATGTTAGGATGTTATTATTATTACTACTGCTATTATCACTTTAATAATTAGTAAAGTCTTTGCCTTTGATTCTCACAAAAATCAAATAACTCCACCAAAATCAGCCTGTTTTGTAAATTACTCAATAAATGCTTATTTTTAGAAATTTCTCTGTAGTCATTCTGCTTGTATGCCTCTTTCAATGCACTTACAAAGAGTTTTACTTTAATTAGAATGTGACTATATTCTCTGTCTCCTGGGATCTGACAATTTTAGTCTCAAAATGATCACTGCGATATGAATTGAGGTATGTGCATCAGCTTGCTATGCCAAACATGACTTCTGTTGTTTCATGGTTGCTGGCTATAATTGTGCTAATTTAATTTAAAAACCCACCCCAAATTCTCTTCATGGCTTCTCAAGCAGAATTTAGTTAAATCATTCATTTAAATATTTTTATGGGTTTTTTTTTTTGGACAATGCACTAATTTTCCAAAAATATATCTGAATAAGGAGCTGTGTGTGTCTGGTTTTTATGTGCCTAGGTAAACATTTACAGTCTGAAAAAATGTACAATTTACCCTCAATTATCAGTCTCCATGGATTTAGTAAGCTAGACTGTACTCAGCTTGCAAAAATTAACTTTAAAAGATTATTTTAAATTCAGGTGTTTGAAATTCTGGATGTGGTTCCTGCCACCACCCAAACCCCCTTCAAGTATAGCTTAAATTTATGGTTGGGGAAAATGGTTCTGGGAATTTAGGGTCTGAGGTCATTACCAGGACCCTGAAAGCTTCTGAGAGGTTCATACTTCATGTGGATGTTCTGGTGGGAGAGTGGAAACTTAAAAGGGTGTGAGGGCCTTTGCAGGCTGATCCTATGGCTTCATGTATGTGAATTTATGGGGCAATGGATCCAGTGCACCAATAACAGCAGAAGTGTGGTCCTGGCAGAAGAGACGTAGGAAGCCAGGCATGTGAGTGTGCAGTGGGGTATTCATGTTCAACAGGTGAAGCTCCTTGGAAGTGTTGGCAGGCTTTGTGTGTTAGTCAACAGAAAATGTATTTTTTTTTTTACTTACCTTCCCATTAAAACACTGTTTATCCATGACAGGCACTTAACTCTCAAATATAATCATGTTTTGATGTTAGCTTAAACAATTTACTCTTAAAATATAAACCAATGTCAATTTTAACTCTTCTTGAATCATTTTGAATTATGAATTTTCCTTATACTTTCTTTCTCATGGTGAAATGATATTGCCTCATTTTTATATAATATTTTGTTTCCTTAAAGCACCCCATATTCAACTAGGTTCCACTGAGTGCGTATTAGGTTCCTGGCTTCATAGCAGCTTTTGAAAATATAAAGATGAATAAATTCCTGCCTTTGCCCTCAGTCTTTTTTAAATGTTATTGTGAGATACTGGACTATAAAGAAATAATTATAATTCAGACTATTTTAGTCTGATAACTATATATGTAATAATTGAATATGAATACATATATGAATAATATATGTAATAATTGAATTCACAAGTTAGTAACAATAACTGTAGTTATATTTATTGATACCTTACTGCTTAACAAGCACTATTCCTTTTTATTAATTAATTATCAAATTTACAATGACACGCAATAATTGTACTTACCGGGTACAGTGTGATTTTTCAATACATGCATACATTGTATAATGATTAAATGGGTGTAATTATCAAAGCCATCACTTTAAACATTTATCATTTCTTTGTAGTAACAACATTAAAAATCTTCTATTCTAGCTACAGTGAAATATACACTACATTGTTATTTGCTATTGTCACCCTCCTGTGTAACAAGTAACACCAAACTTATTCTTTCCATCTAACTGCAACTTTGTGCTCATCGATTGACTTCTCTGGAACCCCCCTGTACCCGCCCCCACCCTCAGCCTCTAATAACCACTAATGTACTGTAATTTTATAAAGTCAACGTTTCAAGATTCCACATATCAATGAGATCATGCAGTGTTTGTCTTTCTGTGCCTGGCTTATTTCACTTAAAATAACATCCCCCAGCTTCATCCATGTTGCTGTAAATGACAGGCTCTCATTCTGTTTTGTGATACAATAGTATTCCACTGTATGAGTGGAATATTTTTATCTATTCACCTGTAGATGGGCTTTTAAGTTGATTCCATACCTTGGTTAGTATGAATAGCACTGCAATAAACATAGAGGTGCAGATGCCTCTTCAACATACTGATTTCATCTCCTTTGGATATATACTCATTAATGGGATTGCTGAGTCATATGGTAGTTTTTTTTTTTAAATATCCAGATAACTACTCAATGGGGAGGCATTATTATTATTAACTCAAATATGAAGTCTTACTTGAGGCACAGAGAAAACAGTTTGTGTAAAGTACCATAGTTACAAAAATACGGTTCTAGGATTTGATCCTAGGCTGTCTGACTCCAGAGCATATCCTCTTAATCACCAAGATATATAGTACCTCAATACAGAAGAGGGTTTGATGTATTACTTCCCAGAGCAGGTGACACCTACAGAGAGTTTTGAAAGATGAATGGAAGTTACCAAGGTCAGTGGGGGTGTGAAACAAAGAGACTGGAGAAAAGTGTCTCTGGAAGAGTGAAAAGCCTGTGAAAAGGCACAGAAACAGGACAGAATCTTGAAAGTATGTGTACATGTACTTGTACGTGTAGTTCAATAATTCTAAATCTAAAAGTATAAGGAAGGAAATAGTAAAAGTTGCAACTAGAAATCTGTAGAGTCTTACATACCATTTTGGGGAGCTTAGAATTAACATTAAGGGCTGGGAAGACAGTGAGGCTTGTATGGAGATGAATGAAGTGCTTGCATTTGCATTTTAGAAAAATTACTGTGCCTGTGGTATGGGGAATAAATGGGAGTGCAGGAAGAGCTAAGACAAGAAGATAGTAAGAAGCCTGTTGCACTGTCCAGCCAAGAGAAGATTGGGACCTTGTTGAGCATGAGTGCAGTGATTATAAAGGGAAGGGTACAGATGCAAGAAAAATCTCATAGGAAGACTAACAACAGAATTGGAATGTAATATGAGAGTGAGAGAGAAGCAGACTAGACTGATTTTAAGAGTCTACCTGAATGACTTCGCTGATGTGGTACAAGTGGAAATAACTGCAGGTGAAATCACTTCACTGAAGCCAGAAGTTGGAGTTCACTTTTGTAAATGCAACAAAAATAATGAACTGTTTCAAGTTCTTCTGAAAGTCAATTCAAATGCAACTTTTCTGATATAGTTATTTAATAGCTAGAAAACTGTTACAAAACTGCAAAGGAAAAACACATCACCATTGTGCCAAAATAACTCCTCTTACATTGCATTAGTCATCCTTATATAATGCTTTTTTCCCTCCCTTTTAAAGGCTTACACTAAACAACATTGACTCCTAGTTTCTTCATCCACAAAATAAAGACATAGTGTCTGTAAGACCACAATCATCTATAATACCACAATACTGCAGAGTTTTACAACCTTGGTGCTAAAAGTGATTCCTTTTCCTGTCTGTAGAAGCCCAGCTTCTCCTCAGGTCATAGCCAGTTTCAAATGAACACCTAAAATGGTCACATCAGCTTCCAAGTACCCCAGCTCTGGAGGTTTGTGGAATACAATCTAAAGATCAGTACACCAGGAAACGCAAGAATTCTCTGTGGGATTCTGTTAAATGCCTTTAGATTGTAGGCAAAAGTTCATTTTGCTTCTGAAAAGTATCTGGGAGTAATGTTTACAAATCCCGGAAATAATCAATCATAAGACAACTTACTGATCACCATATTCAGAGACATGAGAAGGAATGATTACTTGTTTTATTGATTTTGGGGGGTATGGACTCTGACTGGAGACAGGACATTTAATTAGGATGATCTTGCAATAATCCAGGTTTTAAAAAAAAGTGGTCAAAATGCGTGAGGGGAGAGAAGGAGGAGGGAGTGACAAATCTAAAAACACCAAAATAGTAGTCCCATTCACATTGTATTTAAACGATGAGTACACATCTTTCCCCTTCCCAACAAATTTCTAATCTGCATATTTTCCCAAGTTTCTAATGCACCAATATTTTAAATATAAGCCTACTCCACCAACTTAAAAGTTAGAGAACCTCCAAAGGTATCAGACTTAAGATGAAGAATTAGTTTAATCAAGGAATAATTCAAATAATGGTTCTCAGTACAGTGATGAGTATACGATAGGTATTTATAGCTACAAAATCAAACCAACAGCCACACAATGGCTCTGTTTCAAATGCAAGCCTAGTGATTTGTGTTTGCGCGCGCATGTGTGTGTGTGTGTGTATCTTCTTATATACACATGCAACTATATGCACATAGACACAAGTGGTCTTTATCCAATTGTGTTTTCAAACACACTTGTTTTTCTTCTAAGGGACTAAACTAACCCTACAGGAAAACTTACTGTAATATATTTATTAATCATAGACTGGGTAGTCCAGCTTGAAGACTCTGTACCTGCCATGAGCAGGAGGCAAGGAATATATTCCAAAACACTCATCTGCACAGTCTCTTTCTAATAAAATACTTGGGTTAAGAAAAATAAACTCTTCCAGATATGAGACCTTAGTTGGATGCAGAGGTTGCAATTTTTTTTCATTCTGTAGAATATTTATTTACTCTGTTGATGGTTTCTTTTGCTCCACAGAAACTCTTCAGTTTAATTAGGTTCCATTTGCCAACTTTTGTTTTTGTTGTAGTTGCTTTTAGAGTCTTCATTTTGAAATCTTTGCCAGGTGCTATGTCCCAAATGGTATTTCCTAAGTTCTCTTCCAGGGTTTTTATCGTTTTAGGTTTTACAGTTAAGTCCTTAATCCATCTTGAGTTGATTTTTTATATGATATAAGGAAGTGGTCTGGTTTCAATCCCCTGGATATGACTAGCCAGTTATCCCAGCACCATTTATTGAATAATGAATCCTTTCCCTGTTGCTTTTCTCAATTTTGTTGAAGATTAGATGATTGTATGTTTGCAACATTATTTGTGAGCCCTCTATTCTATTTCAATGGTTTATGTATCTGATTTTGTACCAATGCCATGCTGTTTGGGTTACTGTAACTTTGTAATATCCTTTTAAGACCCAGAATATATAAGAACTTAAATAAATTTACAAGAAAAAAACAAGCAAACCCATTAAAAGGGAACAAAAAGCATGGATAGACACTTTTCAAAAGAAGGCATGCACACAGCCAAAAAGCATATGACAAAATGCTCAACATTATAATCATTAGAAAAATGCACATCAAAATCACAATGAGATATCATCTCACAGCAGCCAGAATGGCTATTATTAAAAAGTCAAAAAATATTAGATGCTAGTGAGATTGTAGAATAAAAGGGAACACTTACACAACACTGGTGGGAATGTAAGTTAGTTCAGCCACTGTGAAAAGCAGCTTGGCAATTTCTCAAAGAACTTAAAACAGAATTACCATTCGACCCAGCAATCCCATTATTGAGTATATATACAAAGGAATATAAATCATTCTACCATAAAGATACATGCACGCATGTGTTCATTGTGGCAGTATTCACAATAGCAAAGACATAGAGTCACCCTAAATGCTCATCAACAGTAGACTGGATTAAAAAAAAAAATTCAGAACATATACATAATGGAATACTATGCAGCCATAAAAAAGAATGAGATCATGTCCTTCACAGCAACATAGATGCAGCTGGTGGCCATTATCCTAAGCAAACTATTAATAACACAGGAACACAAAACAAAAAACTGCATGTTCTCACTTAGAAGTGGGAACTAAACTTTTTTTAGTACATATGGACACAAAGTAGGGTACAACAGACACCAGGACTTACTTGAGGGTGGAGGGTGGGAAGAGAGTGAGGTTGGAAAAACTACCTACCAGGTACTATGCTTATTACCTGGGTAACAAAGTAAATTTATATACCAAACTGCTGCAACACACAATTTACCTATATAACAAACCTGCCCATATATCCCTGAACCTAAAATAAAAGAAAAAAAAAGTTAACTCTGAAAAGTCACTATCAACTGGGTTTGCTAATTTGAGAAAAGAAGACACATATATAATTTACTAATTGACAGCAACTCTTTTGCTGCTGTTAGTGGGTAAAGAAAAGCAATATTTAATTTACTTGATAATTCTAAAGAACTAGATACCACCAAAGGGCAATGCAGATGAAAACTAGATTCTAGACATATGTGGGATTACAAATAATTTCTTATATGCAAAATAGTATGAGAGAATTGAGGAATTTTTTTAATTATATAGAAATGAAGAATTTGTGGACTGTGTTAAATCTCTGAATATATTCATGGTATTTATGTAAGGCATATATAATGTTAAGCAAACAATAAGCACATAGCAGGAAATATCTTTTTTATTTCCAAAATAATTTGTTGGATTAAAAGCCTTACATATCTTAAAATATTTTCATTATAATTTATTCAACTAAAATTTTATTTACATACGTAATATAACACTTAGCAATATAAAAATAAGCCCAATTCCCACTGATTTATTTGTGAAGAGGAAATTTTAAACACATTCAAAAAACAATGACCCAGTTGTACCACCTGGAAGTTATACATGTCAATATAAGATTAGAATCTCCCAAACTCTTAACTGAGCCAAAATAAGTCAATTATGAGGAAAATGAGTGTATGGTCCATAGCGATGGCACAAAGGGACAACAAGCAAAAGGTTCAAATCTTTCCTCTCTAAAGAGAGACCTCTCAAGAGTTCTTAGACTTTGGATCTTATACATTACCTTTGGCTATCTCTTTCTATGCTTCACTCAGCCTCTTCTTTATCTACATTTTTCTTTTTAGCATTAACTGCCTCGATTATAGTATTACTCCACTTCATTTTCCCCCACTCCATCTGTTTATTAAAACTGGGGGAAAATATTCAAGTATCTAGGAGGTGTCAGCTGTCACTGCCACAGGCACAGAGCAATTGTAAATGTTGGCAAGGATGTGGCTGGCTTTGCAATAAATAATCTGTCTTCTGCAAGGCATACAGCAATATAAAAGTTGTACGTCTAGACTGAATTGTCAATAGTGAAATGCAAAAGTCAGGTTTAATGATAACATGTAAGGATATTTACTTTTCTCAGATAGCTTTGATTGGTTTCCCATGAGGCCAAATTTTAACAGATGTGGAATTGATAACTTGTTTTGGTAACTTTACTTTTAATTTATCAGTTGTGCTTTCCAGAGAGATTCCAGATAACTAAGACTCTGGAGTCTTAAGGTGCTGGTACCCAAACATTTTTCTCAAGTATGATTGTGAATCAGCATAATTAGAGAGATGATTCCAGTGTTCTGATATCAGTCTAATCTAGACATAATCATTCTGTAAGTTTACATTTTGCACATTTAAATTTACAAAATATGTAATGTACATTATTTCCTATGCCCTTTGAAGATGGAAGAAGACAGTGCAGTATAGAAGGAGAAAAGCATTGAACAGTACCATAAGATACCCGGAGTTCACAAAATGTCATGTCATCACAGTAGAAATCTGGGTTTTTGGTAAAGTCTAGACCTGCTTTACAATCTGTAAAATAAAGCCTTCAGTAAGAGATAACTAAGCTCCCATGTAGTTCTAATATTCTGCTCTTCAAGGGAAGACAGACATTACTTTCATGGAGTGCATTTCATTGTTTCACAGTAATAAAAGCAGAAGGCTCAGAGAGTTTAAGTGATGTGGCCAAAAGTGTATATCTATTAACAGCAAGTGTCAATCTTCGTTTGATTCCAAGCATTTGCATAGAGCCTGCAGAAAGGTACCACCTATTCGTGGAACAAGTAAGAACATCATCAGGCAGTGTCAGTGGACCTTACATAGGGCTGCCAAAGTTAGCTACTAAAAATGCAGGATGCCCAGTTAAATTCAAATTTCAGATAAACAGTGAATCGTTTAGTATGGCTCAGAATATGTGAGCCATATTATCTTTACATTATACTCTTCTTTGATTTTCACAATGCTTCAAAAAGTAAAAACTATAGCTGGCAGTCATAAAAAAATTGACCACTTGTCAGATTTAGCACACAAAACATAAACTTGCAAATCTCTTTTTTTTTTTTTTTTTTTTTTTTTTTTTTTTTGAGACGGCGTCTCACTCTGTCGCCCAGGCTGGAAGGCTGGAATGCAGTGGCACCATCTCGGCTCATGGCAAGCTCTGCCTCCTGGGTTCACACCATTCTCCTGCCTCAGCCTCCTGAGCAGCTGGTACTACAGGCACCTGCCATCATGCCTGGCCAATTTTTTGTATTTTTTAGTAGAGACGGGGTCTTACCGTGTTAGCCAGGATGGTCTCGATCTCCTGACCTTGTGATCCACCTGCCTCGGCCTCCCCAAGTGCTGGGATTACAGGCGTGAGCCACCACGCCCAGCCAATTTGCCAATCTTTAGACCATTCTCCTTACTGAAAAAGTTATTATACCAACCTTTCTGTTTTTCTTTCTACCAGCAAGTCTATCTCTTCAGTGACCTCTGAGTTAACTTTACCTGGCTCTGATTATTTCACCCCAAGTCCTCAACTTGCTTCAACTTTTATTATGTTTATTTGCATTTAGAATTACATAGAATAATCTTTTAATATAGTTTTTCCCATGAAAGGATTGAAGGCTTTTGCAATTAATTTTACCTTAGCAAGTCTTATCTTTCAAAAATCTGGTAGCAAGTCACATGACAGCCCTCACTGTCTTCTATTCCACTTTCACAACTCTTCTAAATTTCTTAAGACTTTCCTGTGAGCACATGATAAATATTTGCTAAGTAATGGTTTGTCTTTATTTCACAATATAATGGAAAATGAGAAAAGAACAAAAAAACTAATGGAGCCTTTGTTCTGAGAATATATGTTTGTGATATACTCTACACTCTATAATCTATGTGATACATAATTACTAGAATTATAGCCACATTAAAACAGAAAATTGGGGGTCAGGAGATTCTATTCTTTCATGCTACTTAATCTTTTTCTTACTTTGTTTTTTTCTACCAGAAAAACAAAAACAAAAAAAACCATAATGCGTTTGGGTCAATCGCTGAGTAATTTTTTTTAACCTAACAAATACAGATAATGCAAATCAAAACAACAATGGAATACCACCTTACTCCTGAAACAAATGGCCATAATTAAAAATTCAAAAAATAACAGATTTTGGTGTGGATGTGGTGAAAAGAGTGCACATTTACACTAGTGGTGAGAATGTAAACTAGTCCAACCACTATGGAAAACAGTATGGAGATTCCTTAAAGAACTAAAAGTAGAACTACCATTTGATCCAGCAATCCCACTATTGGGTTTCTACCCAGAGGAAAAGAAGTCAATATAAGAAAAAGACACTTGCACATGCATGTCTCTAGCAGCACAGTTCACAATTGCAAAAATATGAAACCAGCCTAAATGTCCATCAGCCAACAAGTGGGTAAGGAAAATGTGGGATATATATATATATATGAATACTACTCAGCCTCAGAAAGAAAAAAAATGATGGCATTGGCAGCAACCTGGATGGAGTTGGAGACCATTATTCTAAATGAAGTAACTCAGGAATGGAAAACCAAACAGGAATGGAAAACTAAGCTATGAGGACGCAAAGGCATGAGAATGATATAATGGACTTTGGAGACTCAGGGGGAAGGTTAGGAGGAGGCCAATGGATAAAAGAGTACTCATTGGGTACAGTGTACATTGCTCAGGTGACAGGTGCACTAAAATCTCAGAAATAACCACTTAAGAACTTTTCCATGCAATCAAACACTACCTGTTCCCCCAAAACTATTGAAATATAATAGAAATAAAAGAATAAAAAAAATTTATTTAATAATAAAATGTAACTTAAAATTAAAACCCACCTGAATAGAATCCTAGAGTAAAAAAGAGAACTGGGGACAGAGGAGAGAACTAGGGACTATAAGGATAAAACCTGCTTTTTTTAGGAACGCAATAAATAATGTGGGTTAACAAGAGCATATAACATTCAGTATTTTAAAACTTGTATGTAAATCCTCTCCATCCATTAGCTGTAACCAGAGTCAGCTAATTAAAATGTGACAATTATTTTATAGGCATTACTTATTTTTCCTCTCCTGGTTTGAAGAAATGAATGAGGAGACTAGGTACAATTGACTCTACACCAATTTATATGGTCCTACTGGCTGTCAGACAAACGTCATTGTATTTTAAACATCTATATCTTTGTGTTTTATGTTTGGACTTGTACTGGATGTAGTTTACTTTTAAGGCTCTTGAGACAGGTAGATTATTGCATCATAATACAACTGTTCCATATTCATTCATCTGTTGATGAACACTTAGGTTGCTCCCAAATGTTGGCTATTATGAACAGTGCTACAAAAACAAACAAACAAAAAACACATGCGAGTGCAGATTTATCTTTGATATACTGAATTCCTATATTTTGGATATATACCCAGCAGTGGGGTTGCTGGATCATATGGTAGTTCTATTTTTAGTTTTTTGAGGAACCTCCAAACTATTCGCCATAGAGCTGACAGTTCAGCTCATTTTCCCAAGATCTGCTTATACATGCAACCCTCTTAACATTTCTTGCTTCCTGTGGAAAGATATACCCACTTTCATTCAGGGATTTAATTTACTTTGAAAATCAATTTCATTTAACATGCAGCATGATCTCAATATTTAACAGCTGTGTTAACAGGAATTGGTATACCGAACAGTCCTGCTAAAGCTAGAAATCTGATGTCTTGTTTCTACAAAAAGTGAGAGTACAAAAATATACTGAGGTGTAAAACATAATGAAGCTGAAAAAAGCTTAAAAATCAATTAGCTGACATCTAATGTCTGAGAGAATGACTTGCTGGAAAACTATTTTGAATTTCTTTGGAAAAAAATCTTACTTCTTATTAGGTATAATCTAGAAGTAGAATGATAGAGACAGGAGAATACTTCAGTCCAACAGGGTACCACATTTTTCGTGGGACAAGGAAAAAACATAATGGGTAACAGTCGTCTCTCAGTATCCAGGCAGATTGGTTCCAGGATCAAAATCTGCAGATCTTCAAGTCCCTTCTATAAAATGGCCAAGCATTTTGCATATAACCTACACATATCCTTCTGTATTCTTTAAAATCATCTTTTGATTACTTATAATACCTAAGGCAATGTAAATGCTCCATAGTTATGATAGTGTATTTTTTTAATTCGTATTATTTTTATCGGGTATTTTTTCCCAAATATATTTGATCTGCAGTTGGTCAAATATTTGGATGTGAAACCAGGATATGGAGAGTTAACTATATTACCAATCCCTGGATTATTTTCATTAATTGGTTTTTATTGCATGAATTATGACTCCAGAATTTGTACTAGTTACTAACAGACTAAAATACCAAGGACTTGGCAACCTCATTTGCTAAAAGTCAATCATGAGGACAGTGCTGGGTAGATCATGAATTCTGCAGGAAAGAGCAAAATGGCCTAATCAGCAGCATCTCTTCAGGCAGGGACCTAGCCCACTGCCACAATGTGACACAGGACACCACATTGACAGTCTGGGGCTATGCCGCCAGGGGAGAGTGACAAGTCGCTATTCGATTTCCACATGAGTAAGGCCACTTTCCAGTTCTTTTGCAAAGAGCTGACAAACCTCATTATTGCAACAGGCTGCCCATCCACAAGGAAAATTGATGTGCACAAGGAAATTGCCATCGTTTTATGTAGTTTTGCTGTAAACAGGGAAAGCTGATTTCTGCCACATAGAGGTGAGGACAGGATTGTCAAAGGTGGTCACGGCAGGTGAGACTGATCTTTATTTAGCGAATTCAGTAACTTTCTTTTGTCTGAAGATTTTTTTAAAAAAGAAAGAAAGAAAAGAAAACCACCAAAATCATTTTCAGTTAATCCCTGAGTAAAATGCAAAATAGAACTTCAAAGGTAAGAGCTGTCTATTTATGTTGGGTGATAATTTATATTGTGTCTGAAAAAGGTGGTCAGTTGCCAAAAGGTTTTATACCTCCCTGAAAGGTGTTATAAATCTCCCAACCTAAAGAGTGGTTTACAGAATGCCTCTGAGATCTAAGTTAGCAGAACATCACCCCCTTTGTTGGAATTAACTGTCAATATCTTACATTGTGATTTACAGAGAACTGGCTGATTAAAGTAACTTCTGAAGTGCACACGATACAGTGAAACGAAGGAGGAAAGCAATGAAAATGCTTTGTCAACTTGAAAATTTTATAGTTGTAAAAAGTATATTGGAATGAAAAAATAATATTGTCAAATGCACACAGAAGGCTGGTGGTTTGCATGGAATCTAAAATAGGGAAGAGAAATGGATGAATGGGGATTTGTAAATATGATTCTGCATTATCAAGGAAGAATGGTGTTCTGACTATAATCAGTTGCTACTGATTCACTGGGTAGAAAAACTTCTAGTGTGAACAAGGTACTTCACTGTGTTGCTGTGTTGGTTTTGTCCTGTGTTTCCTAGAGCACAAGTTATTTGATTAAAACCAAAAATCAAGCAAAAAAAAAAAAAAAAAAAAGTTCATTATCTAGTAACTTTGGAAAACACCATATGCTATGCATTCCACGTATGGACTGATAATGGCAATGAACATTTTATGGGTTTCAGGAGTCTTCTTCTGACTTAGGAAAGTTAACTCTGTGTAGCCAAAAATTTTTCAAACTTATTTAATCGTGTAGGTACCCTGCCTCTGCCATACCCAATGGCTATTAGAGTTCTGTGGAAATGGTATCTGTGGCACATGTCACAGATTAAAATATTCTTAATAAACCCACTCCTTTGCCATAATTCAATGCTTACCAAGTACCCCTGTGATTAGTAATGTGGTATTTGGTATGCTTCTCCCTACCTGCCAAGAAATGCCCGCGTAGCAGGCCAGTTTCAGATTTTAGGCTAGGTGCATGTCCTACTCCGTCTCCAGGGCCTCACTGATACCAGAGTAACTGCTGACAAAGATTCTGGAAACAATGGCTGGGTTCCTGAATTGCAACTCCTGATTTTTTTTTTTTTCCAGATTTCCTCTGTCTCATCTCTGTTCAATCCTTTTGCTGTCTCCTTAGGAAAAACTGGGTACATTTAAAATGAGTTAAAGACAGAGTGAGAAATTTTATCAATTCAAAAACACACACACAGCATTTTAAGAGATTATTTATGGCAAAGGAGAAAAGGAACAGGAGAAACAATAAAAGACATAGATGGCCTGTTTTAATTCTCTAGAGTTGATGATATGTCTTAGCGCAGCACTTCTCGATTACACATCTCAATCCACAAGCAGCAGGCTTATGCCACAGCTAATTGTAACCAGTAATAAAAATACAAGCCTGTGTGAATAACAGCCTGATGGTTAGACTCACTGGAGTAGGAAAACATGTTTCTAAATGGCCAAATAGTAAAAGTTTTAGCCTTTGTGGGTGGGGCCAAAGCAAAGGATATTATGTTGGTACCTCTATGACCATGTACAGTGTAATTAATTTTAAAATGTAAAATATATTATTTGTTCATGGGAATAAAAAGACAAAAGCAAAAACAGACAGCTGGGTAAATTTATCCCACAGGTCTTAGTTTCTTCATCTGTAAAATAGCGATGAAAATAATACCCTCCTACCTGATTAGATAGTTGTGAAGATGGCCTTGGTAACATGGGTAAGGCACCAGAGTCCTGCCTGACAATGAGTGCTCAATGAATGCTTACTATGATTTTTTAAAATACAGCAATTCATATTCATCCAAAAATTAACATACCCTGGCATGCACTCCAATAGGATCTTTAAATGATAAAGTCAGAGTGGAGGCTGTGTTTAGTCTTCAGGAAACCCTTAGGAATGTGATGAATATGTGAGCATAATCTATCACGTGTGTTGCTCTACAAAAGCAGAAAGAGTGACTGACCTAGTAGATTAGGATAAGTGGCTTCTAATTATAGTCTTCTCCTACTTCTTATGAATGCAAGATGTCTAGTCACTTTGTGTCTCAGATTACTCACCCACAGAATAGAGTTGGCAATACTTTACCATTCAGGAAGTATGAGAGTAAAGTAAGCTATGAAGCGTAAAATATTATGGAAAAGAATTGCCAGATTCCATACCATAACATAAACTTTAACTTAATTTGGATATTTCTCTGCTTACCCCAGGAGAGCTACTGAATTTTGTATTTGATCTGGGAAGGAAGTTCCATGGAGAAAGACTGGAAATTGTCCATGATTGTGTTGTGAGCAAATCTTCAACTATGTATCTGCCTTTAGAATAGGCAGTAAAGCAGGAAAACCTCATTGAACATGCAGCTAGTTGTCTTGGAATTTTTAGAGTCTGAATACTGAACTGAGCCCAAACATTTATATCCCTTCCAACTTAACATTTCTTTAAAATGGGAATCAAAATCTATGGAAAAAAAAGATCCTGTAACATCATAGTGAAACAAGATCGAATGTCATTCATAGCTCTAAAACTTTAGAAATTCCTCAAAGATAGAAAGCAATTGAGATACGACTGATAGAAAAAAAAAAAAAAAAAAAGCAGAGGGAAAAAATAAGATCTAAAACATTGGAGTCCCAATAAAGTATTAGAGAAATTCCAGGTCTGGAGTCCACAAATCCACGGAAAAGAGGTCACAATAACAAGGTGAAGAATTACATTCAGCACAGCTGAGTTCACTGGACTCACTCTTCATCAACGTCCAGAGCAGATGAGAGAAGTGTTTGCCCCCTGACTGACTCTGGAACTGCTGCCTAAAAGCCTGAGGATAGTCTGTTCTGGCGGGGCACACAGTATGTACGGGCACTTAAAGACAAGAGGAATGTTTAAAAACATGGAAGGAAGAGAAAGATTGGTATCTTCCAAGGCTACAAATAGTGTTCTCTGAAGCAGAAGTTCAGACATGGAAGAAATACTAGGAACTAAAGAAGTAGCGCAATGGCCACAGGCAATATACAGCTTCTGGAAGGACCTTAGGCTCTCACACTAGGAAGAAAAACTAATCCCAGGAACACATGGGGCCCCACCCAACACTCATCCTCACAATAAGCAGAAGCAGACCCTGTAAAAAGAGAAATATGAGAGAAAAGCTGAAACACAAAGAGATTACAGCCAGAACTTTCGAGGCCCATCAATTATGAGTTTCAGAAAATACAGACAAAATGGAAGAGAAGGAATAATAAAGAAGTAATAAGTTCAATTCCTAGAGTTGAATAAAAACTCAAGCCTGATGATTGAATATAGGATTAGTACAAAAGAATCCAACTCCAAGGCACATCACTGTGAAGTTTCAGAAAATTAAATAGAAGAGAAAAAGTCAACAGCTTCCCAGGAGAAAAAATAAAAATTTATCTATTGGCTCATGAGAATCAAATTGGCATCAGAACTTTTATCAGTAATATAGTCAACAGAAACCTACAAAATCACATCTTCAAAGTTTTGGAAAATATATCTGAAAACTTGTATTCAAGTGTAAGGACAAAATAACATATTTGTATATGCTTAAGGATTAGGATAATTTACTTAGACTTTTTGTGAACAAATTAATAAAGAACACCTCGGCAAAATAAAAACAAAAAAAATCCAAAAAAGAATGGTATGAGGATAAAAAAATGTTCAAAATGAAAAATCTGGCCTTGAAAAAAGAAAATCAGGGCAGGAAAGCTATAGCTAAGCCTAAAAGTTACTTTTGAGATATATGTGAGAAAAAAATGAAAATAAAATCACAAATTATTTCAATACGAAAAAAGTAGTTGATGAACACAGATTTGGTTCTTAATGGTGATGCCTGGGGCCCTGTTCTTTTCCAGATTTTAGTCATAATGCTAAGGTTGCATGAGTACAGCTCATGTTGATAACAAAAATTCCCACAATTTTCCAGATATTTTATGACAAATAGAGTAAGGGGCTAAATTAGTCCAACAGCATTTGCCTTGTAAACATTTTATAATTTTTAACTCTTTCCCCCTTTTCATTTGTTTCTCAAGACTTAGAACAAATGGTTTACTGTACTATAAAGAATCCATGGTTTCATATAAGTACATGAAGAAATTTGAGGAATTAAGGAAGACTTCCTTTTATTTTCAGCAAATGAAATATATATATGGGAGAGGGAGTGTTATTATTGTGACTTGGTTTAACATTTTTTCCTTATAATGATATTTTAAATTCTGACTATTAAAAGAAAGATACAGGCATTATAGAAATTTG
Source organism: Theropithecus gelada (assembly GCF_003255815.1). Classification (NCBI taxonomy): domain Eukaryota; kingdom Metazoa; phylum Chordata; class Mammalia; order Primates; family Cercopithecidae; genus Theropithecus; species Theropithecus gelada. The sequence goes on along the minus strand of NC_037681.1, from coordinate 77,383,704 downwards.
AAAATGACAGAAAAGACTGGGGAAGAAAATCGAAATCACCCGTAATCATACAACACAAAATAATAATTATGTAATGTTTTTCAATCTTTTTATTGATATACCACATATAAATATAAATATATAAATGTATATATACACAAAATTAGGATCTGTGTATCCATACAATTTTAACTCCATCATTTTTCACGAAATATCGTATCATTATTTTTCTCCTTTTAAACTTTATTTAAAATTATTGTATGACTCCTAGTGTTTCATTTGTATGTAGTCATTTATTGAACTAGATCTCTATTATAGAAAATTTTTATTTTCCTTACAAACAGCACTGCAGAAAGCACCCTTTCCTTTATTCATCCTAAACAAATACCATTTACACTTCTCGAACAGCTCTTACCAAATCCCCAAGGAGCTAACGTGCTGCCATTGCCACCTCCCAGCAACAACATACGAGGTGAAAAATTGTGCAGGGAGAATATCAAACGGTTCATTTTGAAATTGGAGATGCAATTACACAAGATGTGAACAGGAGCCAATATACAGGCTTTGTTTACCAAAGTAATCATTGATAATCAGATACTGGGAAAGCACCAGCAATTGTGATGAGTGGTTGAATAGCAGCATAGACAATTCTGAGTAATCCTCATAATGGAAACAAACTTTGAGGGAGTTGGGAAAGGAAGATGGAGGATAAGTCATCCAAACAGCAATCATTTAAGATGAAAAATCACTGATATTTTATTTGAGAATAGATAACATTTCTTTAGGCAATCAGAATGATTTCCTAAAATTAGGCTTTAAGTAACACTAATATAAATTAGCATTGCCTGAGCTCACACAATTCTGGACACCATTATGGAAAACTGATCACAGTCAAGAAAGCTGGCCCAGGATGAAATCTGCCTCCAGGTGGAATGCATTGTAGATCACCAGCATGCAGAGAGCCTAGAGCTACGGTATAACCAATGTTGACAAATGGCTATACTGCGTTTTAATTGAAGCTGTAGAAAGAAATTCATGTTCTAACAAATAGGGGCCTAAAGAAGTAGCCAGCACTGGAGACAATAATGACAAAGAAAGTAAAAGAGCAATCTCCAATGCACGCTGTAAATGAGAAAAAGTTTGCTTTAATTATTTGAAGTCCACATTAGTTTATGACAGGTTTTCTCCAAAATCTATGTTGTTTGTTAGGTGTCTGGAGTATTTTATGCATTGAAACTAAGTTGAAAACTGTGATAAAGTACCCATATCCAGATCTCAACTTGTACTCAACATACAAGTTACCTCAAGGTCAGTTGCATTTGGTGTGCTCATTATAGTAATAATTTCACCTTGGTCTGTTAAGACCACAATTGTCCCATCTCCTGACAAAGACTTTCTCCTTGAACAAACTTGAGTTGGGCTCCTCTGAGTCCTGTTTTTAATTAGGTGTCAATGTTGGGTTCTGTCTTTGGCTTGCTTAGTCCAGTTTTGGCAGGAATCTTCAGTTTAGAAAAAAATCTCCCACCCTTGGTATGTGATTGCCCGCTATATCCAATTAACTTCCTTATTCCCCACCCTTGATATTTTACCACTCTGGACTGACTTCAGCAAGAATGTTTCTAGCTTCGATGTTTCCCCTTACCAATTTTCCACCCACTGACTCCCACCCTGTTTCTTGGTTATAAACTACCACTTATCCTTATATTCAGAGTTAAGTAGCATCTTTTCCTCTGCTATAAAACTTCCATTGTACTTGCTCTCTTCTTGAATAAGCCTTTCCTACCATCTTTAATGAGTCATCATGAATAATTTTTTGTTTAACACCCCCACCTCAATCCAGAGAAATCCCAAGTCCTTGTCCAAGCAATAGCCAGACCTATGTTCTCCTAAGTGCTCTTTTCCTTTCCTTCTGAGGGCTCTAGAGGTTGGCCCACCTTCCTCCCTTTCCATGGATACTTCCAGTTTCCCCCACATATGATGCCTTTTTTCCTCAGTGGTGAACTGATAAATGTTTAACAACAGGCTCTTCAGGGGGAAAAAAAGCATCCATGTACATATACATGTACATAAAATCTTTACTGAAATAAAGTATATGTAGCACACAATTTATAAATAATGATACCATTAAATAATACATTATACAAGCTCACATAACCAGTTGATTCTCTCAGAATTTTGGTTGATTTTTGCCAGATTCTTCTGCCTGTAGTCAACTTACTAATGCAATTGACAGTATAGTTCCAGCCTAAATGTTGGATGATATTTTCATTTACATCAACAAATAACATAAAAGCGAAACAAAGAATATGTATGTCAGAACATCACTCATTTGTCAATGATGAGTGACTTTTTTGCTGTAAAGATGAATAGCAAATAGTTTTTAAATCCTACAATAATTTCTGAATGTTTGTACTATTCAAAATGTAACAGATAAAAAACACAACACACTTTTTTTTATTATTATACTTTAAGTTCTAGGGTACATGTGCATAACGTGCAGGTTTGTTACATATGTATACTTGTGCCATGTTGCTGTGCTGCACCCATCAACTCGTCAGCACCCATCAATTCGTCATTTACATCAGGTATAACTCCCAATGCAATCCCTCCCCCCTCCTCCCTCCCCATGATAGGCCCCGGTGTGTGATGTTCCCCTTCCCGAGACCAAGTGATCTCATTGTTCAGTTCCCACCTATGAGTGAGAACATGTGGTGTTTGGTTTTCTGTTCTTGTGATAGTTTGCTAAGAATGATGGTTTCCAGCTGCATCCATGTCCCTACAAAGGACACAAAGTCATCCTTTTTTATGGCTGCATAGTATTCCATGGTGTATATGGGCCACATTTTCTTAATCCAGTCTGTCACTGATGGACATTTGGGTTGATTCCAAGCCTTTGCTATTGTGAATAGTGCCGCAATAAACATACGTGTGCATGTGTCTTTATAGCAGCATGATTTATAATCCTTTGGGTATATCCCCAGTAATGGGATGGCTGGGTCATATGGTACATCTAGTTCTAGATCCTTGAGGAATTGCCATACTGTTTTCCACAATGGTTGAACTAGTTTACAATCCCACCAACAGTGTAAAAGTGTTCCTATTTCTCCACATCCTCTCCAGCACCTGTTGTTTCCGGACTTTTTAATGATCGCCATTCTAACTGGTGTGAGATGGTATCTCATTGTGGTTTTGATTTGCATTTCTCTGATGGCCAGTGATGATGAGCATTTTTTCATGTGTCTGTTGGCTGTATGAATGTCTTCTTTTGAGAAGTGTCTGTTCATATCCTTTGCCCACTTTTTGATGGGGTTATTTGTTTTTTTCTTGTAAATTTGTTTGAGTTCTTTGTAGGTTCTGGATATTAGCCCTTTGTCAGATGAGTAGATTGCAAAAATTTTCTCCCATTCTGTAGGTTCCCTGCAAAGTCTCAGGATACAAAATTAATGTGCAAAAATCACAAGCATTCTTATACACAGGCAGCCAGTAACAGACAAACAGAGAGCCAAATCATGAATGAACTTCCATTCACAATTGCTTCAAAGAGAATAAAACACCTAGGAATCCAACTTACAAGGGATGTAAAGGACCTCTTCAAGGAGAACTACAAACCACTGCTCAGTGAAATAAAAGAGGACACAAACAAATGGAAGAACATATCATGCTCATGGATAGGAAGAATCAATATCGTGAAAATGGCCATACTGCCCAAGGTTATTTATAGATTCAATGCCATCCCCATCAAGCTACCAATGAGTTTCTTCACAAAATTGGAAAAAACTGCTTTAAAGTTCATATGGAACCAAAAAAGAGCCCGCATCTCCAGGACAATCCTAAGTCAAAAGAACAAAGCTGGAGGCATCACGCTACCTGACTTCAAACTATACTACAAGGCTACAGTAACCAAAACAGCATGGTACTGGTACCAAAACAGAGATATAGACCAATGGAACAGAACAGAGTCCTCAGAAATAATACCACACATCTACAGCCATCTCATCTTTGACAAACCTGAGAGAAACAAGAAATGGGGAAAGGATTCCCTGTTTAATAAATGGTGCTGGGAAAATTGGCTAGCCATAAGTAGAAAGCTGAAACTGGATCCTTTCCTTACTCCTTATACGAAAATTAAATCATGATGGATTAGAGACTTAAATGTTAGACCTAATACCATAAAAACCCTAGAGGAAAACCTAGGTAATACCATTCAGGACACAGGCATGGGCAAAGACTTCATGTCTAAAACACCAAAAGCAACAGCAGCAAAAGCCAAAATTGACAAATGGGAACTCATTAAACTAAAGAGCTTCTGCACAGCAAAAGAAACTACCACAACACACTTTTAATTGTAAACGTATTATCAACAGTCCAACATCACTTTCTGAAGTTTAGACTAGAAGTTGGCAAACCTTGACTCATGGGCCACACAGGCAGCCTCCTGTTTTGGTTAAAATAAAAAAAAAAGTTTTATTGATACATAGGTAAAGAAAATTTTGCCAACTTCTGATCTAGACAATAAATAAAACAATAAATCAAGGCTCAATGTGCAGCATTTGCAGATTCCTGTGATGTGATGATGCTCACTATGGCCAATTTCAAGCTATTAACCTGACTGGAGTTTGGAGGAGGCACATAATAGCACCCTATTATACATTTTCACCAAACACATAAGAGAGACAGAAATCACCTTGATCATATAGGATATGTAGAATAAGGTAGTAGGATTACTACTACATTATGATGTGATGAGTTTTCAGTATTTATTATATTTGTTTTAGTATAATTGATTATTATAAGTTAATATTAGTTTTTAAATGAAATGTAAATTAAATGGCAATGTGGGATACTGGGGCACAAGACAATGTGGCCTCGTGGACAGGACATGAGCCATAATAATATGTGGACCCTCATACTTGACTCAGGGTTGTAATGAGGATTAAATTGGATATGAATCTGAGTCAGCAGTATCATCTTCAAATATGAGAGGTGACGCTGTCAAACAAAACAATTACTTAAGTTGTTTTTACTAGATATGCCTTTAACACTGAGATGTCGTCCCTGAAGAAGTTTCCTGATCTGAAAGTTAATATTTGTGAGCTTCTTAGTTAATATACATTCCTGACATAGGACCTTTGATATGTAAATTGCTCATCCTTCCTTTAAGGATCATTATGAATGATCATGCCAGAACCACCAATGTGCAGACATGCAGCTTGTCAGGTCCTGCAAAGCCTCTCCGAGACAGGTGGGAGAGTTCCGGACACATGGTGTTTGTCACAAACAAATGTTTTACCATTTAAAATGAGACTTAAACACCCCTGAGGTAAGAACAGGAGGAAGTCAGTTACAAAGGGAGAAGTGGGAGGGATAACTCTAAAGAATCTACAGATCGTAATCATGGGGAGAATCACTGAGGGGAATATAAATATGTATTCATGCTAACCAATTCAAATGCTTATGTGGAGGATCTTCCCCGTAATTGTGGCCTAAAATTAATGGAGGCAATGCTTTCTCTGAAAATATGCAGGAGTCACTTTTTTATTCATCTGGATACTGTGAGAATTGTATGAAATATTAATATATAGTTCTATCACCTCAGTAAGGATATGTCACATAGTAGGGAGCTGAAAACTCATGGGCACCAAAAAAGGTAGATCACTCTAAAACACCCCCACTTCCAACTTCTTAATGCTTGAAGAAACATCAAAGGAATTTATTATTAGAAGTAAGTTTTAATATCCATATATCCCTCAGAAATTTAGCAAAAGTTGATATGGTAATTTGTAAAAGATGGATATAATCATAGAAATTGCTAACAAATTCATTGCATGCATAGTATCTGACAGCCCTCAAATGAATTGATTTGTTTAACCATCAGAAAATCCTGTGATTCAGTTAGTTTACAGTACTGAAGAATCAATTAAAGCAGAAAGGTAATGAACTTACCCAGAGTACACAGCTGGTAAGAATAGAGTCAGAATTTGATCCCAAACTGCCTCTCTCCAAACCCCTAAACTTAACCATTATTTCATACAACCAAAAAGAGAAGATCTCCAAGCACAAAATGATACCAAAAAAAAAAAAAAAAAAAAAAAAAAACCAGGGAAGCTAAGTAGTGGGGAAAAGCCTCTGGGCTTCCAAGACAAAGCCTCTCCACTTACATTATTACTTTCACTATGTGGTTAGGTCTTTGTAGGTTCTTCTTAGTCCTCTTTGACCCTTTCAAACTAACCAGCCAGACTATGCTAAGCCATTTCTAAGAAGCCTTCTTTATTGAAGCCAAGATATTAAGTAAGTATTGTTTACTACTGACATTTCTTCTGATCAGACCAGACCTGTCATAGCTACTATATTGTACAGGTACAGAAGCTCTGCGGTTCTGAAGAGACAGGAATGCATTTGATGACTTAGTAATAATCAGCAGTGCAAAAGCTACCCTCAGAGTGTAATTTGCTTGATTGTCCAGGTAATTCTCAACTGTATCTTCGGGAAATCATGGTGAGTCTTAGACTATATGACCTTAGCTTGATGGAGAAAAATTAAACTTTGTGCTTCATGGAATTAATACATATAATGCCTTATTTATTCAAAAACATGATCCATTTTGATAAAATATGTTTTGGAATAAGTGCTCACAATGAAAGTGGCTGCTGTCATTTTTCAAAGGGCTGAGGAGTGAAATTATTAAATCTAAGAAAAATGCTTTATGAGCCTTTGATGCTGACTTTCAGATTTGAAAAACATACGTGGAAAATGGAGAATATTATCAATATGCTTCCCTCTGACAGAAAGAAGAAACAATGTCACCTATCTGACAGAGAGCATTTTAAATTGATATTTCATGACCTCATTTTAAACAGCTTTTATTATCATCTTTCCATGTTGGAGCCCTGACTTCTAACAATGAAGCTGCTACACTTATTTATGTCAATGTGACCCTGTGGCTGAGAGATGAGTTTATATAGCATATCAACTTAACATTTGCATCCCCAGACACATTATTAATAGTGAGTTCAACACAAATCATGATCAAGATTTGGTAAGAAAAGAAATGCAACTCATTCTAGGTAGACTTAGTGAGTGAATCACATTTATTCAAATTTTCCAGGCTTATGTAGGGCAAAATTGGGAAAAAGAATAGCTCAAGGCTTTATTCTGCAGATCATAAAGACAAATGTAATGAAAAATCAAAATGGGTACAAGCATATCAATGACCAATTGACCATTTAGAGGTCACATGAAATTGTCACTTGAGCTCTCTGAGAGAGGCCAAACGATATTGACTGTGTATACTAATCCCAAATGCTTGGGTAAACAAATATGGAAAAAAAGAGTCCCAAAATTCTTATTTAAACTATGAAATAAGCATAATATTGAAAACATTATACACACACACAAAATATTGAATGTTTCCCATGCTAGTAGCAAGAAATGCAAGAACCTATATATAAGGTTATTGATAATATAACTTACCTCAAAGAGAATTGGAAGAAGCTTTGTTAGCTTGGAATAGTCTGTAGATATACTTGCTTTGTTTAGCACCACAGGAGAGAACGTGAAGTCATTATAAGTATACAAACTGCTTAGAGAGTAAATGATGCTTTTCAAATGTTTAATGGGGTTGTATTGTTGATTCATGCATTTAAGCCATAGAGGTATAGGTGCTTGTTGAATGAATGAATGACTTAATTAAATTCAACTTACAGTACAGATATTAAGTGTCATGGAGTGTCATAGCAGGAGGGGTGACAGAAGTGATCCCTCTACTTGGTAATATTATTTTAGAGCTCAGGAAAGAGATGAAGTACTTGAGATAGCCCCTTGTTTTGTGGCCCCACTCAGAAAGTACAGAATCAAAGTCTACCTAACTTACTGCAATGTCCACCCAGTTTCTTTTGCATTACAGTAGCAGATGAGATTTTGAGGGATCATCTGCTCTGTTTTTTTATCTCAGAGGCTAACTGTAGCTATGATTTCACCTCTACCACACAGCCACACATTAACTTAAGAGGACATATTAGTGTAATGAAAAACACAATGGGCTGGTTTTATAACTTCTAATCATCTTTTAAATTTTTTTACATGAAGTTCCCTTTTTATTTTATGTTAAAATTTGTGTTTGAATTATAAACATACTATTTGATTTAGGAGAAACCTCTTTTATTATATGAAGTGTTTTGAATTCCTGGAGAAAGGTGGGCCTTGTTAATGGAAATTATAATTAATTTTAAAAAAAGATCAATTTATATTTTAGGTCTATATATTCCCAAAGCTGTTTCCTCTTCTTTTTCTTTACTTTTTCTCCATACAGTTGGCTGGAGATATTATTCTTATAAGAACCTAAATCAGGATGTTTAGCGGGAAGAAAACAGATCTCATCAATAATTATATAAATAAGGTGGGATTATGACTGATTTAAATTTAGGCCACGAAGACAGCAGGAACTAGATGTAGTGATTTATTTCTCAGAGCTGGTTCTAGGACCTTGAGTATCATCCAGGAAGCTCCATCTCCATCTCAAATCATTGCCCACATGACCAATTTGCTAGAAAGTTAAGTCTGTCACTCTTTGTGGAATTAGCATTCAGGCTACCTAATTAGAGTTATTGTATCTTAGATCCTTGCTGCTCAAAGTATGGTCACAAATCAATAATATTAGCATCACCTGAGACTTGTTAGAAACGAAGAGTCCCTGGTCCCACCACATTTGCTGAATCGGAATCTGTATTTTAACAAGATTCACAGTTAATTTGCATAAACAATAAAGTTTGAGAAGCACTGCTTTATCCTAAATTATTGAGAGAAAACTGAATCAGTGTTAAGACAAGTATTTATCACTTGTGCTATTAACTGCATCTAAGAGGAAACCTGCTTAACAAACAACAATAAATGACAATAAATGCAATGCGGTACCTTGAATTGGCCCTGAACAGAAAAATAATACTGTGGAAAAATTGAATAAAATCTTGTGACAATGCTAATTTCTTAGTTTTGGTCAATGTAACATGGTTGTTTGAGATATTAAGATTAAGAGAAGTATATTGAAGAGTGTAGGGGATGTCTACACAACCTTTAGAATTCTTTTATAAATTTAAAATTTATAATCATTTCAAATTAAAAGTTTAAAAAATAGAACGGTGTAGCAAACAACTACAAAAGTCTCAGTGGTATACAACACATAACTTTTCTTGAGCTCAGGGTTCAATTGATTTCAGTTGGGCCCAGCTTATGCCAGTTTGGCTGATGAAGGAGTCTGCGAACAGCTGCTTGGTAGTTATGGAGTTCTGTTGATAGCAGATTGACTCCTTTACCTGTCTGGGGGGTGACTGTTGGCTTATCTGGAAGGCCTTGTCTCAGGCAACAGGGACAACATACAACTGTTCTTCATGTCTTTCATCATCCTTGCCATTTTATCATGGTCACAGAAGAGATCGATAATGGGCAAGTAAAAATACAGAGTTTGTTTCTATGCTAGGATTGTAATTATGGACCAAATGATGTTACAAAGCCTGCTGAATTCAAGGTATGGAAAATAGGCACTGTCTCTGTTTTTAGAGGAATTGCAAAACCACATGGCAATGGATGTGGATGTATGGAAGCATAAATAAAGGAAATGATCACTGCAATCTATCATATATGCTGACAATGTAGAAATTAACAATAATGTCTTCAAATTAGCATATCATATGTATGTATTATAACTCCCATCTCATCCTCTAGTGCTGATCAAAATGAATTCAATGTTAATATCCCTATCTTTATTTTATCCTTTGAGGTTATATTCAAATGATAATGTGCCTGATTTTATGATTTTATGATAATTGTTATATTTTTATATACTTTCCTTCTTGAAAACAAAACTAAGAAGGAACTTGAACATAAAGCAAAAGCAAATAGAAGAGGTCAGATTCTATTTGAAGAATATAATTTTCTGTTCTCTGCTTGCATGTATTTCTTCTTAATCATACCTATGTAATTAAAAAAAACAAAAAGATCCAAGTCTACATTTATATTATTTTAAATCTAATTTATTGAAATTCAGAATGAGTATATTAAATTTTTTTTTAATATAATTGCAGCAAGTAGTGTGTTCTCTCCTTTAAAAGAACTCCTGGAAGTTCCATCCATGAATTCCACACCCTCACCCTACACTTTGCCCTCATTTATAATAAATAAATGTATATTTTTGTTTATATGTGTGGTTTTCAGAATCAGTAAAATTCAACAGACATTTATAATTGGTCTCTTACAGTTATATCCTGAGAACATAACTTTGCTCTATTAAAATTGACTTTCATTTAAATAAACTTAGCAAGACTTGCTTTGAAAAAGAACAGAAAGTTAATTTTCAGAAACTGTCACACGAAGTCAGTTGATATTATGTAGATAAACTTTGAAGTAGAGCATGAATGGGATAAAAAGCAACCTAACCAATCCTCCAAATTATTTATGTGTGTACCATTATGTCATCTTTGCTGGAGTCTAAAAATATACTAGAGTGTTGAAATTGATTTTATTAAATGTACCATGCAATTGGCTCAAAGTTTCTATTTATGTCAGATGTGACCTTTCTACCTGGTAAGAATATCGCAAAGTTATATGATTTATTATAATGAATAAAACATATAAAATACATATGTATTTACACAGTATATACCTATACATAAACATCATATATACACACATATAATGCTACTTTTCCAGTACAGTGATGAATTCAGGGAAATTTCATAATTTAGATATAGCAAAGTGGGATACTGTTTGTACTTCCTCCTTTCTTGGAAATTCAAAAGTTATTTTCTGTAGGTATATATTTCAGAAATGAACCAAAGGAATTCCCTTTTGCATCAGTAAAATTTCTGAGTACATATTGGCCCCCAAATGAAAACTATATAAAGCACACAAACAAATGTTTGTACCCATAAAAACAAATGTTTGCACATAGAGAGGTATTAAAATTAGATGTATCAATTCAATTCACATTTATTACACAACAACCATGTGCCAAATATTCTAGGTGCTGGGAACAGAGAAATGATGAAGACCTGTCTCTATTCTTTGGGAACAAACAAAAATAAGTGACATAAAAAATAGAAAAATAAATTAAAGGGTATGTGAGTAGTGGTAGGACAGGTTACTGTTACATAAGGCTGCAAACAAAATACTCTTTCGAGGTTATATTTGAACTGAATCCCACTTAGTACAAGAAGACAGGCACAGAAATATTTGAATGGACAAAGATCTTTTCAGATACGGATCAGCACGTTCAAGTTTTTTGAAGCACAAATGAGTATGAGATACTGGAAGAACACAATGAATGACAGTGTGGATGGAGCATAGTGAAGCCAATAGATCTTAGAACCAAGACTAAAGTTGTAGGCAGCGGGCAGGTCAATGTATCACATAAGTCTTTGTAAGACATTGTAAGAAGTTTTGATTTTAGGTTTATTGCCATGGGAGGCCACTGAAGGATTTAAAGCAAGATATGGCATAATTTGACTTATTTTAGAGGACAAATAAATTTGAAAAGAGCAAGAATGGAAACAGAAAGACCAGAGAGTTGCACAGATGTGTGACACTTTACCTCATTGCAGGAGAAAGTGTATGATTAGATTAACATGTTAGAGAAAATTGCTGGTTAAAATAAGTGGTAAACTCACAAGTGTGTGTTTAGATAAGCAGTCACAGTTGACTAGAATAAAAACTATTTTTCTCCTATACAGATTTATAAAGTGCTTTCCTACTTCAATGTAGAGTAAAGGGTTTTGAAATAAGAAAGTGGTAACCTCAACATTTGGCACTCTTTGGTGTGTGAATTTCTATAATTACAGTAGCAGTTATAATACTAGCCTCCATTGTCTGGCAATAATCTGAATTTATATTTCATTGAACTGAATGTTTTATAGTTTACAAACAAGTGCTAAATCATTTATAGAATGACTGAATGATCCATCACATTTCTTACCTTTCATATAATTTGTGGTGTCTAAAAACTGATAATTTTAGGTAATGTGAAAGAAGACTATTTATACGGGAATACCAAATAGTAGTTACTAAAATGCTATGCTAAAAAATAAGTAGGACATTTGTAATTACAGAAATAGAAGTTATTAAAGCCTCACTTACCAGAAGTATCTGAGCCAAATGAACATAATAGAGATTTTCTTTACATTCAAATTTAAAAAGACTACCAGTTTGGGTAAAAATATAGTGGCATCTTGTTCCTAAAATTCCCACTTCTACTGAGCACTAAACAATACGGGGAATGTGAATATAAAATTTATAACACTATCTTTTTTTTTTACTGAAGCTAGTAGAGATAGATACCCTGTAAGCTTTACATTATATTTAATTACTTCAAAATGCAATCAAGTGAAATAGAGCAAAGCACAAGAAGCTGCAATGGTGTGTGGCAAGTAAGGGATAGCAGGGAAAAATAAGATGTTTGGAGGAGTGGTAACAACAGTAAAACTCAAATATAAGCAAAAATAGATTTTCAGAAGTAGAAGTCCCCACCTTGAAGAGGAAAGGATGAAGAAAATATGCAGGAAGGGAAAAAAAGGATAGACATAAGAAAAATGAACCAAATTAAACAGGGCTCAAATCAAAAAAGATAAAACACTGTATTGTGCCAAGGCAGAGATACAAGACTCAAAAATTGCACAGGGGTATAACAAATGGCAGATCTCCATATGTCTAAAAGTATAGGGACAACTGTGGAAAGCAATATTGTTGACAATGAGAGAACAGATCTAGGAGTCCTGGGGTTGGTGTAGGAGAAGAGACATGGCTATAGACCAGGGTCATATTTTAATCAAACAACCTATTTTTCTTTAAAGAGAAGAAAAGATTGGGATGCAAAACCGTGAAAATTACCCCCAACAGTCCAACATGCAAATCTACCATGAGCATTGTTTTAGGAAAAATCTAACTCATTCCACTCAAATAACAGGGAAATAAATTGTACCAAAAATTGTTATTACATATAAAGATAAGTAGTGAAAATTTTCTAGAGTTAAACGAACTCATCGGTAAATTGTTGCCAGAAAGCAAGAAAAAGTACCGGCAGGAGAAACAAACAAAACCAAACCTTCATAATGCAATTGCAGCTATAAACACACACACACACACACACACACACACACACACACGCACACACAGCCAAAATACAAGAAGTCAAGAAGAAAATGAACAAACAAAAGGAGAAAATGGCCAACTAAAGGGGTGAAATCAGAAATTGTAAACTCAAAAAAGGTATGGAGGAAAAATATTTAGGAATAAAGATTAAATCATAAAGTTAACAAGGGAGGCTGGAATCAAAGAAAGCACACTAAGGGTCATAGTGGATAAACTTGAGAAACTGATGCAAAAAAAAGAAAGAAGGAAAGGATAGGAAAAAAAATTATTTGTATCAGGAGTGAGCAAACTATACCCTGTGGGCTAAATTCAGCTTGTAGCTTCTGTTTGTATTGTCTTACAACTAAATAACTTTTATTTATTATTTTCAATGTGTTTTTTAATTAAAAAAAAAAAAAAAGAGTACAGGTGACAACGACCATATGTGGCCTGGAAAACCTGATTTAGTATCTGGCCCTTTATTTAGTATCTGACCCTTTACAGAACATGCTTTCTGGCCCCTCATCTATGCAAATTTAAGAAAATTAAAACAGATCCAGTGTGGATACAATTGGAGCCCCTGAAGAATAAAACAACACAGCAGACTAGAACACCTACCGAAAAATGAAAATCAAATCTTCTAATGGAAAAATAACTTGAGTGGTATTGATCTTTTTACAGTAACATTTCATAACAGAAGAAAGTATAATATAACTTCAAGATACTCAAGATATAGACTGTTAGTGAAGCATTTTATATTTACTTCTTATTCAAACATAAAGAACATATGCAATTAGTTTTGAGCATGCATAAGGTCAATAAATTTGGTTCATATGGACTTTTCTTAAAGAAACTGTTAACAATTTAATTTCAGGCCCTCCAAAAGTGAAGAGAGAACATTTCAGCAGAAATAATTCAAGAGAAAAAGGAGAATAGTATATATGCATAAAATAAGAAATGGCAAGAGGAAAATATAGACACAGAAGACTATTTTTTTTAATTTGGGAGTACTTTGTACAGAAAATTTCCAGGAAAATATAAGAAACAAAAACATACAAATAATTTTCCAAAAGAATTCTACTAAACTTTTGACAAGCGGATAAGTTTAAACATTATTTAAAATTATATAGAGTGTAGGAAAAAACAAAGGCAACTATTAAGTATGCTTAATGAATGATTACACACACATAAACACACACAAACTATAGATGTCTCAAACCATATAATGATCTTTCTTGCTCTTATCTACCTGACCAGGAATAACTCTGACATAATCCTGGCTTTTAAACTAACATATATACACACACATATAGTTAAATGAGTTATATAACTGTATTAAGAATTATTTATGTGTTTTTCTTTTTATGAGTTCTTTTCAAAAATCCTAAAGTGTTGGAAAAAATGAATACAGCAAAACATTTAAGAAATAATCCATTGAGAGCAAACAGGATTTATTCCAGGCCTTTAAGGATGTGTAAATATATAGAAATATTTTAATATAACTCATTTTTTAATTTATTAGATCTAAAGAGAAAATTATATTTTCTCCTCAAAAAAGTCAAAAGTAATTTCTAAAGGTCAATTATAATTCTTGGCTTAAAAAACAGAAATACAAAAGTAAAATTAAATAACTGATATAAGTATCGCATATATAACTCACTCATATATAACTCACATATAACTCATATACATACATGTGTTTGTGTGTATTAGCTCAAAAGCTAGAATGGTGCCAGAGTTATTTCCCATTAAGGTAGAGAAGAGCAAGGAAAATCATTATTGTCACTCTTACAACACTGCAGCGGAGTAATTAACCAGCTCAATTAGACAAGATAAATGAATTAGAATTATAATAATTATACAGGAGGTATTAAGAATACCACTATTTGCAGATGATACGGCATTTTACAAGGGAAAATCAGGAGAAATAAACTATTACAATCAGAGAATTAAGTGACATAGAAAAATATAAAACTTATGGCCACAAACTGCATATATAGAGAGATAAATATAAAATATACTTCAATTTTTTTTTTTTTTTTTTTTTTTTTTTTTCTGAGACGGAGTCTCGCGCTGTGTCACCCAGGCTGGAGTGCAGTGGCGCGATCTCGGCTCACTGCAAGCTCCGCCTCCCAGGTTCACGCCATTCTCCTGCCTCAGCCTCCGAGTAGCTGGGACAGGCGCCCGCCACCACGCCCGGCTAGTTTTTTGTATTTTTAGTAGAGACGGGGTTTCACCGTGTTAGCCAGGATGGTCTCGATCTCCTGACCTCGTGATCCACCCGTCTCGGCCTCCCAAAGTGCTGGGATTACAGGCTTGAGCCACCGCGCCCGGCCCTATACTTCAATATTAACAACAAAAGAGATATGTAAGATACTCAGGGATAGGGACACTTAATATCCTAAAGATGTCAGTTTTACCTAAATTCACTTATTAGTGTTGTAATTCCAAATACTATAACAAAAGACGTGTCTTCTGAAATCATACAAGCCCATTTTTTTCCACATTATTAAACTACAACTGAGGGGAAATAAACTACAAATATTTAAATTGCACAACTGGATGAATTCTGAAATACACATACATATGAAACCATCATTACCATCAAGATATGCTTTTTTCCAAAAGTGTCTTCGTATTCATTTGCAATTCATCTCTTCTTGTCCCTAATCCCAGAAAGTCATTTATTTTTATTTCTGTTATTATAAATTTATTTGCATATTTTAGAGTTCTAAATAAATGGAGTCATAGAGTTTATACTATTTTTGTCTAACTTTATCATAATTATTTTGAGATTCATATGTGTAAAATCTATCAATAGGTCATCCATTTTCAATGCTGCATAGTACTCCATTGTGTGAGTATATCATAATTTGTTTATCTGTTAACCCATTGATAGACATACTAATTACTTCCAGCTATTGGCTACTGCAAATAGAGCTGCTATTCACATTTCTGTGTAACTTTTTGGTGTAAACATACACTTTCCTTTCTCTTGGGTAATACCTACGAAAGTAATGACTGGATTGCATGGTAGATATATGTTTAACTTTTTAAGAGACTGATGAACAGATTTTCAATTCATTCTACGTATCTACAACAGTGTATGGGAGTACCAGCCATTTCACATCCTCAACAGCACTTGCCAAAGATGATCAGTCTTTGGAATTTTGACCATTCTTGAGAGTGTGCAGTGACGTTTCAAAGTTATTTACATTTGCACTTCCCGAAATGTCTAATGATGTTGAGCATTTTTTCATGTGTTTATTTGTTATCAGTTCTTTAGTAAGGAATCTCTTCTGATCTTCTGCCCATTTTTGTGTGTTCTTATTAAGTTGTAGAAATTCCTAATACAGTTTACAGAGTAGTCATTTGTTAGATATATGTTTTGCAAACATCTTCTCCCCAGTCTGTGGCTGACAATTTCATTCTCATTTTGAGCGTTTTGGAAAACAAAATATTTTAATTTTATGAAATCTAATTTACTATGAATTGTGCTTTGGGTATTGTAGCTAATAAATATTTGCCAACTCCTCCCGTATGTTTATCTGGGAGTTTTATACCTTTAGCTCTTAAATACAAGTAAATCTATGATCTATTTCGAGGGGTTTTTTAAAATGTGAAATAAAATATGTGTTGAGGTTTTGTTTTTCCTGTGGTTATTCAATGTTTCCTGCAAAAATTTGTTAAAATAGTATTTTCCCCACGGAATTGCCTCAATATGCTTGTGAAAAATCCATTGATCATTTATTATTAATTATTATTAATGTTTGGGTTTACTTCTGGAATCTCTATTATGTCGCACTGACCTAGATATTTGCCTTAGTGTCAATTTTTTTTCTTTCTTTTTTTTTTTTTTTTGAGACGGAGTCTCCCTCTGTCGCCCAGGCTGGAGTGCAGTGGCCGGATCTCAGCTCACTGCAAGCTCCGCCTCCCGGGTTTACGCCATTCTCCTGCCTCAGCCTCCCGAGCAGCTGGGACTACAGGCACCTGCCATCACGCCTGGCTAATTTTTTGTATTTTTTAGTAGAGACGAGGGTTTTACCGTGTTAGCCAGGATGGTCTTGATCTCCTGACCTCGTGATCCGCCCGTCTCAGCCTCCCAAAGTGCTGGGATTACAGGCTTGAGCCACCGTGCCCCGCCAATGCCAATTTTTAAAGCAAAAACACAATATCCATATTATATTAGCTTCATAATAAATCTGAAAGTCGGATAATGTAAGTGCTCTGTGTTGTTCTTTTTCAAACGTTTTTGCCTATTCTGGTTCCTTTGTGTTTCCATATACATTTTAGAATCTAGTTAGCAAGTACTGCCATCCTCCCCAAACAAAAGCGTGCAGGGATTTTAGTTGGGATTACATTGAAACTACGAACTGGATTAGGGAGACTGATATCTCAACAACTGTAAAACTTACAATCCAAGAACTTGATATATATCTCAATTTATTTATATTCTCTTTAATTTCTCTTAGCAATATATTATAGTTTTGATGTAAAGGTATTTAACATACATTGTCAAAATTTTCTCTAAAATTTTTATATTTTTGAAGCAATTTTAAATAGAATTCTCTTTAAATTTCCATTTCTGCCTGTTTGTTGCTACTATATGGAAATATAAGCTTTTACTTTTTCTGTTAATTTTTGTGTATTGATCTTATGTCTTGTACCCTTGCTGAACTCACTAATTTTTTATCCTTTTCGTAGATTTCTTAGGTTTTATATATGGCTAATCATGTTATCTGAAAATAAAGACAGTTTTACTTTCTTTTTCAAATATGTATATTTTATTTTCTTAACTTTTTGCACTTGGTAAGACCTTCAATGCAGTATGGGATAAAAATTGGAGGAACAGACATTCTTACCTTATACCTCATCCTTGCTGAAACAGAGTGCATTCTTTCATCATTAAATATTATGTTAGTACAGATATTTTATAGATAAAGTTTATCAACTTAAGGAAGTTCCTATCACTAGTTTACTGAGAGTATTTACTATCATGAAGATGTGTTACATTTTATCAAATTTTTTTTCTGTATCATGATGTTTTTCTTATTTAGATTGCAAATATGGTGGATTACATTGCATAATATTTTAGTATTGAACCAGTCTTTCATTTTTCACATCAACCTCATTTGATTAAAATGTATATTCTTTTCATTTATTACTAGATTTGACATGCTAACTTTTGTTAAGAAGTTTTGGGTCTATGTTTATAAGGGATGTTGGTCAGTAGCGTTCTTTTTTTGTAATGTCATTGTTTCTGTTTTCATGGTAATACTGGCTGCATAGAAAGAATTGGGAAATGTTCTTACCTTTGAATTTGCAGGAAAAGTTTGTATAAAATTGCAATAGTCTCTTCCTCTTGTGTTTGGTGAAATTGATCAGTGAAGGTATTTGGCTGGAAATTTTCAGTGTGGAAATGTTTTGACTCAAATTCAATTCTTCTAATAGATCTAGGGCTTTTGGGGGTATCTATTTCTTCTTGAGTGAGATTTTTGTAGATTGTGTCTTTCAGGAACTTTCTCTATTTAATCTAAGTTTTCAAATTGTTGGTATAAATTTGTTTTTAAATTGCTATTTTTATCCTTTTTAAGTCTATAGGATCTTTAGTGTTGTTCCCTCTCTCAGCTTGGTATCAGCAACATATCTTCCCTCCTTTACCCTGATCAGTCTGGCTAAAGGTTTACTAAATTTGTTGATATCCTCAAATAAAACTTTCTATGTCACTGATTTTCTTTCTGCTTTTTTATTTTTCCATTTTATTTTTTTCTGCTTTTATCTTCATTTCCTTTCTCCTAGTTATTTTAGTTTAAATTGCCTTTTTTGATCCTAACGTCTTAAGAAGGATACATAGGTCACTGATGTGACACCCATCTTCTTCTATACTACCTAAATTGTTTAATACTGTAAGTTTCCTTAGGCACTATATTAACTGCACTCCAAGAATTTTGTCTCTTTTTAAATTTCATTCCATCTCAGATACTTTCTATTTTTGCTTTTGATTTTGTGTCTGTCCTGTGTTATTTACAGATGTGTCCTTTTATTTTGTTTGAGGGTTTTCCAGGTGTCTTTTACTTGCAGTAAAAACTACATATATATACTGATCTGAACTGGGCCAAAGACTCAAAAATGTCCTTCTGAATGTCTCTCAAAAGTGTCTCTCTCCCTCTGTCTTTCTATGTGTGTGGTCTGTACTCCAAGGTATTCTGCTCCACAAATTCCAGTCATCTTGCTCCCACTGCTCAAACTTTTAATACTGTCTTCTCAACTCAGACATACTGCTACACTCTGGATACCCCTATCCTGAGCTACATTCGACCTGCAAATTCACTCCAGGAAATAAAGGAGCAAATCTAGGGCTCACTTTGTGTCTCCTGTCTCAAGGTTTACTGTTCTCTGCTGCTTGTTGGTCAACATCAGAAATCTGTTGTTTCACATATTTGGTAAAAGTTATTAATTGTTTCAAGGTCAGTTAATGAATCCAGTTCTTGTTACTCCATCATGGATGGAAACAGAAAATTTTATCCATACAAGCTGATATGTAAAATAAATATACAAGGACATCTAGAAAAAAAGAAGGCAAATACAGAAAGCAAAATATTCTTTTTTTTATAGTTAACTTCTCAGTTTATTTTTTTATTTTTTTATTATACTTTAAGTTCTAGGGTACATGTGCACAACGTGCAGGTTTGTTACATATGTATACATGTGTCATGCTGGTGTGCTGCACCCATTAACTCATCATTTACATTAGGTATATCTCCTAATGCTATCCCTTCCCCCAACCCCCTCCCCACAATAGGACCCAGTGAGAATGCAAAATATTCTAAAGAACGACTGACCACCTTCTCTACATTAGATTGTGTCATGAAAAAATATTCTGTGTGAATGTGTGAGTGTGGGTGTGGTCAGAGGAATTCTTCAAGATTTAAAGAGATTTTAGGGGCATAACAGCAAAATGCGATATGTAGACTCTGAATACTGGAGTGTAATCTAGGATATTTCGATATGGACTAGATATTTAAAAACTATTTAGAAATTATTTTTAACTTGGTATTATAATGATAGTATATATATGAGAAATTTTCTCTTTACAAGTCCATACAAAAGCATTTAGTATGAATTTTATGTATTAATAGAAAGTTATACAGAAAATCATTGAAAGCAGAAAAATGAGAGCAATGACAGTGAACTAGCCTTATCAGATGTTAAAACATATTATTATCCCTCAATAAATGACTATAACTATTGTCTGTTTATTGCTTTACCAACATGAAAAAGGAAAATGATATTATTTCATTTATTGAGGGCTAATAGTTTCAGGAGGCATGATAGCAGATGAAAATAATGTATATTCTGTTGTTTTTGGTTGGAGAGTTCTGTAGATATCTATTAGTTCCAATTGTTCAAATATTGAGTTCAGGTCCCAAATATCTTTGTTAGTTTCCTTCCTCAGTGATCTATCTAATAACGTCAATAGTGTTGAAGTCTCCCACTATTATTGTGTGGTTAAATCCCTTTGTAGATCTCTAAGGACTTTCAAAATGAATCTGTTGCTCCTGTCTTGGGTGCATATATATTTAGAATGGTTAAGTCCTCTTGTTCAATTGTGCCCTTCACCATTATGTAATGTCCTTCTTTGTCTGTTTTGATCTTTGTTGGTTTAAAAGCTGTTTTGTCTGAAATTAGAACGGTAACCCCTGAATTTTATGTTTTCCATTTGCTTGGTAGATTTTTCTCCATTCCTTTACTAGAGCCTATGAGTGTCATTGCATGTGAGATGGGTCTCTCGAAGACAGCACACTGTTGGGTTTTGCTTCCATCCAGCTTGCTCCTCTGTGCCTTTTAATTAGTACACTTAGCCCATTTACATTCAATGCTAATATTGATATGTACAGATTTGATCCTCTCACCATGTTAATAGCTGGTTATTATGCAGACTTGTTTCTGTGGTTGCTTTCTAGTGGCTATGTACTTAAGTGTATTTTTGTAGTGGCCAATAATGGTCTTTCCTTTCCACACTTAGCACTCCCTTCAGGACTTCTTGTAAGGTAGGTCTGGTGTTAATGAATTCCCTCAGCATTTGCTTGTCTGAAAAGGATCTTATTTCTCCTTCACTTACGAAGCTTATTTTGGCTGGATATAAAATTATTGACTGAAAATACTTTTGCTTAAAGAATGATGAATATCAGTCCTCAATCCCTTCCAGCCTGTAGAGTTTCTGCTGACAGTTTTGCAGTTAGCCAGATGGGGTTCCCTTTGTTAGTGACCTGCCCCTTCTTTTTAGCTGCCTTTAACATTTTTTCTTACATTTCAACCTTGGAGAATCTAATGAGTATGTGTACTGGGGATGGTTTTCTTGTGTAGTATTTTGCAGAGGTTCTCTGTATTTCCCAAATTTTAATGTTGGCCTCTCCAGCAAGGTTGGGGAAATTTTCAAGGACAATATCTTGAAATATGTTTTCCAAGTTGTGTGGTTTCTCTCCCTCCCTTTAGGAAGGCCAATTAGTCATAGATTTGAACTTTTTACATATAATCCCATATTTCTGAGAGGTTTTGGTCATTCTTCTTTATTGTTTTTCCTTTGTTTCGATTGAGTTATTTTTGACAGCCAGTCTTCAAGCTCTGAGTATATCTTAGATCTGGCTGTGGAGGGTTGCAAAGCCCTGACCTCTTCAGAAGTTTAGCTTCACCTTGAATTCAAAGGTGTATATTAGTGTTTCATCCCAAGCACTAGCCAAAACTAAAATCTTCTTGGCTCTATAAATCAAGTAAAATGACAGTGAGTCATGGAATCTACAGCCTGATGATGGGGATCAATATCTGGTTCCACCTAACAGGCCCTATTACTATTACTATTAGTTATAGACACCACAGGATGAGTTGAGCCATTGTCTATAATAAGGATAACTTCAATATTTGGGATTCTCACCCAAAATATTTCTATCACAAAGTAAGTAATACTATTTCCAAATCCATGTATCATAGAATTATTTGACAGTTTTAGAGGCACTTACATTTATTTCTGCTATTTAGACTCATAGACAAGAAATTGAATTAAAAATAGTTTCCTTTAAATATACAGACTCTAGGGTACATAATACCTCTCACATCATTAATCTTCCAATTAGAATGAAATGGTCTTGTAGAAAGTAACCCACAAAATCATGTAGTTCTAGCTATAATCAACATAAAACAGCATTGGCATCACTGCTCACAGATTCCACCAGAGCATAAATAACAAAGTATTTTCAATTTTTTGATCATCCAAAGGCATTAGTTTATTAAATCCATAATGAATCAATTTCAAAATAGATGCCCACCATATTGGTGTTCCGGGCTATTGTTTAAATAAATGTATAGATTACATTTCAATTCAGTGTTTATAATGTTTACAGTATTTCTTCTTATTCTTGATTGAATTTCAACATCTGCAAAATCTGTTTTTCAACCCAGACCACTTATTTTTGAGCCCTTCTAGATATCTCCCTTTTATACCTCACGTGGATGTCAAAATCCAAATTCACCATATTTATCCACACAGTTGTTTGTTTATCCTTTCCTATATTACATAGAGAGGCCAGTACTTTCAGTCAGCAGAAACTGAAAGACATCTGCAAACTTGACTCTTCTTCCCTCCCCACTCCTAGCAGCACCAAGTCAGATTGCTTTTAGCTTATTTGTATGTCTATAACCAGTCCTCTTCTAAAGTATGAATTTTATAATCCCAGACAAATATTATATTCTTCTTACTGGTTACCTATCTCCCTAAATAATCCATCCTCCACACTCCTCCCCTCACATCCTGAGCAGCAGCACATCACTCCCACTGACTATAAGAGAAAGCTAGTTAGAATTTTGCCTTGTTTGTCTCATCTTTCAAACAACCACGTAGATCTAAAGCTCCAGAGGCAAATTCATGAGCTCCCTGAATGCCCATCACCTCCTCCTCCATTCAGCTTACACGTATTTATCAATGTCACTCAACTCAAATATCATCTTCATCTTGGAAATTTTCCCAGACATTTTTTCTCCTACCCAATTCCTCCAGCTAGAAGAGGGCAAAGGAGCCTACTTGTTGTATGCCTGTGGCACCCTGATGCTACTTCAATGCTAATGTTAAATTTTCATTGTTACAAGCATTTGTTTTCTTTCCAATACGCTCTATCTCTATGCAGGATTATTTTGTTTGTTTATTTTTAAATCCATATTGTCTGATGCAGGACTTGGTATATCATAAAGTTAAAATGTATTGTTCAATTAATTGAATGGGGTATGAAATTGAAGAGTAAATATTAATTCTGAAATTAAAATTAACCTAAAATTAGAATGTTTTCCCTGCTCCATACCTTATTTGTTTTGTACCAGTCACATACCTGTTACTTTGGAAAAGAAAATTTTTTACAGAAATATACACCAATTGGCATCATCCAAACTTGCATATGAAAAGTAGAAAACTAAATTCATGAACCAGATGTTTATCTATTCAATGTCAAACATCTGGTTGTTTATATAATTAGCAGTGATTGGTTAATTTTGTTTTAATTTTTCATCAGGGTGTTTAGTAGCATGTAGAAACAACTTATATCTTTAATATAATAAAAACATGTTTTATACACACATAAAAGAATAATGTGCTTATATTAAGTAAAATATCAGCTGGCCTCATTGTCTTTTTACATTTTCACTTCTATAATTTTTTCTCTCAAGGTGTTTTTCATAGAATACATCCACACCCTCTTCACACACCTATAAGTTAGGCATTTTCAACCACATTTTACAAATGAGGAGGTCAGAGAAATCGTCCCAGGGCATAAAATAAGATTGTGGGAGCTATGGTTTAAAACCAGGTCTTTCTTATGACTTATGACCGTAATTCATTCCAGCACAGGCCACTGTTTAATATAGCATTTACTAACAAAGCATATGCTAAATATATTTTGGTATCATTTCATGATGATCTTGCAAATCTTTTATATTTTTAAATGCTACATTTACACATTCTCTAAATAAAGTATTCTCTAAAATGCAGTCTTATCGTTGCTTCCACAGGACCTAAGGAGGCTTCTTGTCTATCAAGACATCATGATAAATCTGAAAAGCTAGAAAGATGACTTTTTGTAATAAATTGCAGGACAGGAAAGAGAGGAAGGAGGTAGTATTATACTCTAACAAATACTTTATTATTGTATTAAAACACCAATACAGTTTTTCCCATCCAATATTTAACTGAATGTTAATTCCACATTATAGTACGAAATATGTGCAGAAAAGAGTTCTATGTCAAATAAACTTGTGAAATTCTGGTTTTAGCAAAGATAAAGTTAATTTCACAAAGAATTTCTCCTAACTTGTAATACACTAAAAGTATGCATTGTAAATTTGCAAGGAGTGGAGTATCATATGGAATTTCTGAAATGTTTGTGATCATGAAACCCTTTCACAGAGTATGCTATGTGACTCATGCTAACAGAATGCACTTTTTCAGTGAATAGGAATATTAACAACTGTAAGATTCAATTTTACAACTAGTTTCCTTGGCACTCAACAAGACTTAGCTGCAAAAGCCCTGGAATGACACAAAGGACTTATCACAAAGTCCTATAATAAACATGTATTGATGATGTCACATATATTATAAAAGCATAATGTCCTCGAACAGAGGGCATATCTATAGGAAGAGTTAAATCAAAACTATGCTCATATTAAGCTATTATTCCTATAAATATTTGAACCATTTTGTGCTGGATCTGCTGCACACTAATCATTTCAGGGCAGTAGGATTATTTTACGGCCTAATGCAAATTTTTTTTAACTCTAACCCTGTGATGTAGTATTACACCAGATACTTTCAGCAAACAGAGTGGAACCTAACAAAGTGAATGGAAATAATATTAAGAAAATGCGAATTCTAAATTTGGAACTAAAATTATCTTTCCCAATCACTCGAAAGACTCTTCACTTGACATTTGCCAATGCAGATTCCGAGTTCCTTAGGAAATTTTTAGAGAATATAGGAAGGTCTTATTTTATGTTTCATATCCCCATGTTCCTTTCTTCTAACTCGTGACGAACTCCAACATTTCTGTTAATACAACAGACTAGATGAGATTAAGCTTTCCAGACTATCTTTCAGGTATTCAAGTTAATGGCATTTTTTAACATTTCCTATTTATTCACCCTACTTTAGAGTTGCTACAGAAAGCATATTTTTAAATCTACATAGCATTCAAGAGTGAAGACTGTAGAGTCAGAAGACAGATTTAATTCTGATTCTGTCCCTAACTAATTGCTGTAACCTTGGAAAAGTTCCTCTGTTTTCTGTGCATATTTCCTTTTACTTACAATGGCTTATGTGACTCTAATTTACAGATGGTTGCATAGGTTAAAGAAGATAAATCTTACAAAGTACAGTGCCCTGCAAAAACTAAATTATCAATAGACCCTATCCATTATGATATAGATGATGATGCGACCAAGTTAAATCAATAGTTTTTAAAGAAACACTGGATTCGTATCAGTGATTAACAAATATTAACATATATTTTTAAATTCCCTTGTGTGTTTTACCCTAAGCCTACAACTGCATGGAGCCTGATTCAGTGGAGAGGAGTGGTAATTCTTCCACACAGGCCTCAGATAATGCTTTAAGAACTACTGAACCAGTGGACTTCAAATTCCATTGCACGCCCATCACATTATGATTTTGATGCTCTTTACCCTCTTACATGTTTGTGTAACATTCTCCTTTACTCATCTTGTCTTTCTCTCTGGCCTGGCAGACAGGAGGCTTGTAGTTTTGGAGGGGGTGGTAAGTGGACCAGTTAGGACAGCCCTAATGTCTGCCCTGGGAGCTGCAGGTTCTCAGAGTAACACCCCTTGACTCCCTCAGTCTTTAGCAGTGATTTCATCTTTTCAGTTTTCAGAGTGTCTCTGGTTACTTGCTAAAAAATGTATTCCTTTGAATTTGACTTATACATGGAGTACAAGAAAAAGTGAGCAAAAACCACTTTCCACTTGTTATAGAGCACTTCCACAAATGACAGAAGCAAACCAAAACCCGAAGTGGGTTAAAATAAGAGTTTTCACATTAATTATTCAAAAGGCAAACATTAAATTATCTATACACACACACAAAAATAAGACAGTTTACTTCTGTGTATGAAGTAAAACCCTGATTGATGGCTTTGCCTATAATGTTTAGAGAATTGCTTCAATTCCTCAATTTCGCTTAAGGTATGATGTATCAGTCAAAGAAACCAGCACTTTACAAATTTTCCTGGAAAGTGAAAGCCTAGGGTTTTTTTTCGTTTTGCAAATGAACTCTTATCACAAATTTTCCTTCTTTTGACAAACTATCTTTTCTGTCAACTGCCTTTGAATTTTTATGAACTCATTTAGGAGCAACTATTTCCCCCACTATGTATTGAGAGAAGGTAAAATGTAGACACTGACAGGCCTGTACGTGGAGTGTAAGACTTGGTTGTGGTTGCCTCCTGTGATTTGTTCTGTGAATCTCAAGTGGGAGTCCAACTGTGAAAAGAGTGACAGAAACTCTGACCTTGCTTTTAAAAGCTACGAGGCAAATAGCCCCTCAGACTGCGGTAGTCACATGGCTTTTTCCGACTGTCTCCTGTCAGTGCTCCACCCTGGAGGATGTTAGAGCCCAATATGGGGAAGAGGTCTTCACTTTGCCAAGGAGAAAAACCAAAGCCTTTAAAAAAGGCCATCTTTGAAAAATAGCCCCTTGAAGGATGAATTGCAATATCTTAACATTAGCATTTGTTATTATAAGTTATGATTTGTAATGCTTTGTCTCAGGTTCTGCATTAAGTAGTAAATGCCCCTGCTTTCCAAGGGATAGAGTGCCTCATAAAAGGAAACGCTAATTGAGCAGGTCTTCAGGACCCAATCATCCTACTGATAATTCCAAGGGGATGAACTATCATCATATTACAAACATGGAATATAGGAAGCTTATCAAAATATTGTTTATATGACAGAAATTATTTCTGATCAAAGCCAGCTCCCAGAATAGAGTCAAATCACACAGCTATTCCTATAGACTATGTAAAGTAGTCTGGCAATGAGAGCTACAGGTTCTTTGTACATATATTAGCCCAAATTGGGTCCATGTTTCACTCTAAAAGCCAGTTTCAGCTATACATTAAGAATTTCAGTATTAATTGTGTTTTTCCTAAATAAAACAGCTGTCAAGCTCTGCCCCGTTGAATACATATACATCAAAGAAAGTAAGTCTTCTGGTAGAATGGTTGCTTTCTTCAATAGTTCATCATTGTGTGACAAAACAATGTTTCCCTACTCACTTACCAAAATGATATTTTTCACATTCACATGCTAACTTCAAATCTGTCAGAGCTCAATGTTCACCACTAAGGTGTCAAATAAAAGTGATTTGTCAGTAGACATCTTTTATTTCTAAGTTTATTACATTTTGGGTGCATACCTTGTGTACTCCCTCACAACATCCTAGATTGTCCCTATGATTCAAATCAAAAGTTCGGTGTCTCCATCAAGCAAGAAAGTGAATTTCATGGTTGTTATAAAGCCAATTTTAATTAATACTTTCTGAAATGAGCTTCATTTTTCTTTTACTTTTATGTCTGCTAAATATTTTTCAGACAACTCCAGTTTTAAACAACATACAGAACCTACATTTATTTTTAAGAATATTAAGAAAATACTATTCTTCTAATTAACTGTCTGGTTTGAGATTTGGCTAAGACATATTTCAAAATGTTATCTGGGGGCCAGGCAGACTGCTGATGTGCTAAGAGAAACATTTGTAAACAAAGAAGACTCCCGAATACTCCTTCTCACAGACTTTTACATAGACTTGGACAATTCTGGCATTTTTACTTGACACACTTCACACAAAATATTTAAAACTCAAAGCTTTCTAAATTAAGAAAAGAGTTTAATTAAGGAGGCCAGAATACCTTTTAGTCCTTTGCTTTGACTAAAAGTGCTCATTTAAATTGACAGCATTCTTGTAGGAAGAGACTTAGAGAGATATTGTGCTTTCTATTCCACATGCTCAAGTTTCCTCTTAAAATATTCTTTACACTTGCATCAACTATTATGTTGGGCCAAAGTTAAAAATATAAGCACTAGCTCTATCTGGTGTTCCTGAATGACCCACAGAGGGACAGATGGCTGTTAAAGGGATGGGGCTTTGGGAACAATCAGCAACGGGCACATGAAAAATGCTGAAATAATAGTATTCTCAATAGGTAAATGAAGTTTATATGCAGAAGCTCTAGAAAGAAATAAGGAGAAGCTGCCCAAACAGTTTTGGTAGCCTCTACTTGAGGCAACAAAAAAAAAATCATATTTCTTAATACTTTTCCAATTTCAAAGGAAATGTACGTTTGTTAGATAAATCTTTATATTGATTAGGAAGAAAATCTTCGGGTACATCAAAAACCTTACAATCTAGAGCGCTGAAATGTACTTCCTGTGGAGACATATCTGAGTCAGTAACCATTAATCCATCTCTGACAAAAAGTTAAGAATCCACTTTACTAAGACCATATTTTTTCTATTAAGATGTCTGCATTTGGATGCCATTTTGTAAGAAAGAAAAAAGGCCATAGAGGCATAAAATAATGGAAAAATAATTCCAACTCAAGTTATAAGAAAATAGTTATAAAGCCTCATAGACAATTTGCATATGCACCCTAATAAAATTAAAACTTATTTTCAAAAGTTCAGCTACAAATAAACTTAATATTTTACAATGGCGTGATGTTCTTTTTTCTTTTTTTTTTTAAAGAAATACAGGGGCATACACATGTATAGTTAATAATGTAGCTTGTGTAACATTGACAGCTGTTACCCAATTTCTCAGTCTTTTTAACACAAAGATATGAGTCCTCACTTTCTATCATTGCAGAAGTCACTGATATAGGATTCCCTACACAAAGTGCTTAAGCTACTAATAGCCTTAATCAATTGCTGAAGGTGTGTTATTATGAACTCATACTGATAATATTCAACAACACATTTTTATCAATACCCAGGACTATATCTAATGACTGGAGGAAAAAAATGTATATTTTGTAGTTGATAAAACTGATTCAGAGATAGATTAAGTAACTTACTCAAGAAGCCACAATCAGTGAGTCACAGAGATAGAATTAAAATGCCTGTCTCTTGATTTCAGGGCCAGACAGTGATAGACACACAACTCAAGATGAACAAGAAGCGTTTAAGTATAAAAGAATGTGATGTTATCTGCCAAGCAATTATTCTTTGCAGAGTTATGTCAGAAATTTCTATTTTCACTTGAAGATTTTCTCTTCTAAAAATGTCTCTAAAATTATATAAGTGGTATTATAAATTGAAATATCACAAATAACTTGATGTATGGAAGAATAGAAATGTATTTTTAAAAATATAAATATCTGTTAAGTAATAAGGCATATACTTGGTTTGTTTCAGTTTCATTTGGTTTTGTACAAATAAATAACTTTCTTTCACTTATATTTATCCCTCCAGATTTTCTCTCAGATCTTACCTCTAATATGCTACCATCCAGGCTATTAACCAACATTTGCTTAGTGATTCAAAGAAACTCAGTTTATCTTACATGTCTCAATATTACAAGCTTTAATAATAAAGTGTCACACTACATAATTTTTAGAAGCCCCTTCGACTTCAGAGATTGTAAAGATAAATAATAATACCTAATATTTTACAGTACTTAACTACATTCCTACCAGTTAGTAGGCTAGGAACTTTATAAGCATCATCCTATATAATCCGTACAACAACTCCATGATGCAGAACCAGATATTATCCACTTTTATAAAATGGAAAACTGAGGTGTAGAAAGGTTTACCAGTTTAGTCAAGAAAAAAGGAAAGGAGAAAACTGGAAGTCAAATTCAGGTCACCTGACACAAGACCCATACTCTTAATCATGATATGTCACTTGTCCCTATTGCATTTCTATTGTGAAAATGGAGGTCCTAAAATAAAAAGGTTAAATATTTCACCATGATTGCATTGCAGACTAATGCCTCACTACTAGAAATGTGGTCTGCAGACCAGCACCATCAGCATCACCTGGGAGGGAGCTTGCCAGAAACACAGAATATCAAGCTCTACTCCAGACCTGCTATCCAGATTCTACATTTTGACAAGATGCATACATGATTCGCATGTACTTAAAGTTTGTAAAACATGGTGTTAGGAAACATTTGAGAAAGAATACAGGCATATAGGGAAGAATATGGCCACATATTACCTGATTTTAAGAAGTGAACAATGTCATTCTTTAAAATGATTTTTTCCTTAGGCCTTTGAAGACCAGCTATATGCTGGGTAAACAACAAAATTGCCAGATGTGTGTACGGGTAAAATGAAAGCAGTCTGCAAAGCTTAAATCATATTATCAATAATCTAGGATTACTGTCAAAACTAGACTGATTATCCTAGTGCTTGAGAATTATTTTTACTTTTAAGCTATATCTACTATTCAAGCTACCGAAAAATGGGCTGAAATGTTTATAAATTTGTATCCATGATTAACAATATTTAGTATAGAAAATGTCAACATTTTAAAAATTGCCAATGAATATGTTTTGTTCATACCACTTAGGTTGTACTTTTCCCTTCCCATGGTTAAATGACATGGGTCTTAACTACAT
Source organism: Theropithecus gelada (assembly GCF_003255815.1). NCBI lineage: Eukaryota > Metazoa > Chordata > Mammalia > Primates > Cercopithecidae > Theropithecus > Theropithecus gelada. Next base: position 77,352,938 of record NC_037681.1, on the reverse strand, counting down.
AGAAAGGAATGTCTCATTAAGTATAGAAATCTTGCTATATTTGTCAGTTTCTTTTGATTTCTATGGAGAATCTAGCAAGGGAATTATGCATATGATTTTACATGTTGCAATGTTTAATAGTGTACTATATTATTAGGCCAATGTAACACAAATTAAAATATTCAGATTTACTTCCTATTAAATAAAACATATACAAATCAAGTACATTATTATCTTATTATCTGGTAAAAGGTTAACCCAGATGCAAGGAAAATAAAGGGTCTTAGGTATACAATTCTCATGGCAGCATATAAATATTTCCTTCCCTTGAGAATCCCTGACTTAACTTAATTCTTACAAAAATTAGAGCTTCTTACACTTCAGGTGTGTTTTGTTTTATATGTTTAAGAAATTTCTCTAGATTTCTTGATTCCGAATTTGATTCCAATTGAGTAGCAAAAGTACACTTCCCAGTCAGCTCAAATGCTGCAAGCCTGCCTGATCAATATTCCTCAAGCTGGTTTATTTGTGCCCTGGGCTGTTAAAACTTACTCTTTCATAGGAGTCAACCCTGAAAAAATACAGTTCTTCTTAGTTCAGGTAACGTGTTTTGTGTGCTTGGCATAAGAATTACGCTTTATATGCTAAAAGGTCACTGAAGAAAATAATCAAAACATAATACCAAAACTGATCTCTTATCCTTTCTTTCCTTACTGCCAGAGTGAAACATGCACATTACATGGAATCATGTGAGATAATAAAATGAGTATCAAGATAGCACTTATAATTTCATTACCTGATACATATATACATATATATGTATACATATATTATGTATACATCATGTATATGTAGATATACAAGGTTAGGTCATATTTGGTAATCAGATTACTTCAATAAACATTTTTTGTTCACTGCCATCACATGTGTTATTGTTTCAGCACTTAAAGCACTTCACCTTTTCCATATAATCATTGGGATTACTGAAAAAGATGAGAAACTTAAACAATTAACAAAAGTATAAATTTACAGCTAAATCATTATTTTTGTAATTGTATTAGCTTATTCTCGCACTGCTATAAAGAACTGCCTGAGATGGGGTAATTTATAAAGGAAAGAGGATTAATTGACTCACAGTGTGGCATGGCCTGGGAGGCCTCAGGAAACTTACAATCATGGCAGAAGGGGAAGCAGGCATGTCTTATGTGGCTGTAGGCCAGAGAGAGCATGTGAAAGAGGAACCATCAAACACTTATAAAACCATCATCCTCCTCAAACTAACACAGGAACAGAAAACCAAACACCACTTGTTTTCACTCATAAGTAGGAGTTAAACAATGAGAACACATGTACACAGGGAGCAGTACATCACACACCTGGGTCAAGGCGAGGGAGAGCATTAGGACAAATACCCAATGCATGTGGGGCTTAAAACCCAGATAATGGGTTGATAGGTGCAGCAAACCACCGTGGCACGTAACAAACCTGCACGTTTGGCACATGTATCACAGAACTTAAAGTAAAATAATAATTTTAAAACAAAACATCAGATCTCATGAGAACTCACTCAATATTACAAGAACAGCATGGGGGAAACTGCCTCCTTGATCCAATCATCTCCCACCAGCTTCCTCCCTCGACACGTGGAGAATTTGGGGATTATAATTCAAGATGAGATTTGGGTGGGAACACAGAGCTAAACCATATCAATAATATGTCATATTGTCACTAATTTAGATTTTGAACTTCGATTTATCTCTAAGTTACTCTCTAATATTTTAACAGTAACAACCCATAAAAATTAGTTTAACTTGTATAATAATTATTGATTCCTTGTGAAAGTACTTCCCTAAACATCAGCTATATGTACAATATATGTATCTTATGGTGATGTATAACTAATACAGTTAGAAAGCAGAATGTAGTTCTGGGGCATATCCAGGGCATGTGAAGATTAAACTAGGTACTTATTAACTCAGGCAGCAGGCATGAAGTTAATGGAAATTAAGTTAGAAATTGCTTAAGGTATAATGATGGCTTCACAGATGGATTTTGGTTCAGTGAACAGTAGTGTAAAGGGTAGTTAAAGTCAGGAGGACAATGTTCGAGGCAATTACTGGGTCAAGAATAAAGACATTGGCCCTTCATTACAGAAAAGTTGGGAATAAAATATCAGAACTATGGATAGCTCTCTGGAGACCCTTGTAACAATGACCTTACTGAGGCAGACAGTTTTCAAAAATCAAGACCTACATTGCTGGTTACTCCTAAGGAGAAAATGTTCTAGCTTTCAAAAGACCATCTTCCTTGTATTTCAAGTTTTATCACATTGTCATCAAGGCCTTCATAGTCCTGACATCAGAAAGAAAATTCATTTTAAATAGCCTAATTGGCGTCTCCACAATCATGTGGGTTTACAAGATTCTTATGAAGCCTCTCAATCTTCTAAAATATGTGGCATATATTTTGAAAGACTCAAAGTTATATGTTTATAATCATTCCAATTATAGAACTATAATGTCTATAGGTTTCTGATTTTTTTTTCCCTTCAGGCTAAATATTTTAAAATATTCTCTGTCCAGTAGTACCTTGGTTTGGTTCGTCTCCCAAACCTCTATCAGCATCCCAAACTGAGGAGGCACATAAAGTATATAAATCATGCTGCTATAAAGACACATGCACACGTATGTTTATTGCGGCACTATTCACAATAGCAAAGACTTGGAATCAACCCAAATGTCCATCAGTGACAGACTGGATTAAGAAAATGTGGCACATATACACCATGGAATACTATGCAGCCATAAAAAAGGATGACTTTGTGTCCTTTGTAGGGACATGGATGCAGCTGGAAACCATCATTCTTAGCAAACTATCACAAGAACAGAAAACCAAACACCGCATGTTCTCACTCACAGGTGGGAACTAAACAATGAGATCACTTGGACTCAGTAAGGGGAACATCACACACTGGGGCCTATCATGGGGAGGGGGGATGGGGGAGGGATTGCATTGGGAGTTATACCTGATGTAAATGACGAGTTGATGGGTGCTGACGAGTTGATGGGTGCAGCACAGCAACATGGCACAAGTATACATATGTAACAAACCTGCACGTTATGCACATGTACCCTAGAACTTAAAGTATAATAATAATAATAAAAAGAAAGAAAGAAAGAAAGAAAGAAAGAAAGAAAGAAAGAAAGAAAGAAAGAAAGAAAGAAAGAAAGAAAGAAATTTAATCCCCAATGTGACATTACCAAAAGGGAGGGTCTTTAAGAGGTGATCAGGTCATGAGAGCTCTGCCTTCATAAATGGATTAATTCATGTATGAATGAATGGATTCATGGGTTATCATGGGAATGAGACTGGTGGCTTTATAAGAAGAGGAACAGATACTTGAGTCCACCCACCCTCACCATGTGATACCCTGTGCCAGCTTGGGCCTCTGCAGTGAGTTCCCACCACCAAGAAGGTCCTCACCAAATGTAGCCTCTCAACCTTGGACTTCTCAGCCCCTACAACTGTAAAAAATAAATTCCTTTTCTTTACAAAAAAAAAAAAAAAGAAGTATAAACTACTTCAAGTCTATGCAGCAAAGAAGGCTAAGTGGCACCTCATCTCTGCCCCCAAAGACTTTTGCTGCTTTTCTTCAGGTGTGATAATTGCTTTGAAATGGCTGCCTGTCTAGGAACTAGACTTCCCAGTTTATGTACATCTATGTGAGACTAATTAACATTTTTCTTAAAGGAGGATAAAAACTAAAATGTATATATCTATTCCTATCCCAAGTAATTTAAAAATTGAAAGTGTTTTTTCTGGTCTCTTTTCTCATCTTCAGGACAAATGGAGAGGACTTGAAGCTCCTCAAAGAAGATAGATCTGTAAGATGTAAAAAGCTTAAATTTCTTCATCATATTATGCTAGACCATCTGACCAAAAATATGTACATTATCCTATAATGTAAGGAAAAAAAATCTTTTATTGTGTTAAGCAACTGAGATCTAAGAAAAGAAGACAGCATCACCTAATTTAATACAGTTTCTTTTCCTTTTAGTACAGTGGTTCTTAACTAGGGGTAATTTTACATGCCAGGGAATATTTGCTAATGTCTAGAAACACTTTTAGTTGCGAGAATTAGGGTACAGGATAGTCATGTGTATGAAATGTAGTGAATAAAAATCAGGGATACTGCTAAGCAGCTTACAATGCACAAGACAGCCCAGCCTCCATTCACCCAGTAAAGAATCAACCCATCCAAATGTCAATAGTGCCACTGTAGAAATTCTGATTTCAGTAGAAAGAAACAAATTGAAAAATAGAAAGTCCAGAAGAATATATAAAAAAGAAGGGTAAGGAATGTGAATGAATAAGCTAGCTAAATCTTTGTGTTTTTGAATTCGTGTCATCTTATCTGTGAAATAGGGGAGATATTCAATACCAAAGACATGGTGAGATTAGACATATGTTTAATCTTAGGTTTGGTATTGAATATCTCATTAAGGATGTGTGTTCCTTCTCCTGTTTCACTGCTGAAATTTACCAAGTTAACCCTCATGTGTTCATCCTCTTATTTTACCCCTAGTCTCGGATTTGAATCTAAGAACAATGATGATCAGTATGAGCAGCTCACAAGCAAGTCGGCCACTTCTAAAGCTTTCTTCATTGCTTGCCCATATACTTTTCTTAGGGGGCCTGATTTGTTCTAGAAACTCACAAAAGCCTTGTACCTCTGTAGATTAAAAAAACAGCATGAAAAGTAGGACAAGGTTAGGTCATGTTTAGTAAGTAGATTTCTACAAAAAAAAAATCTTGTTAACTGACAACAATTGTGTTATTGTTTCAGCATTTAAAGCAGGGAATATGCAGACAAAACTTCTGTAGGATTTGATATATGACTTTGAGATTTGTTTTACCAAACATACATGACTTCTTTTTAAATTATATTAATAAAGGATCATATTGATTATCTCTATTTTTATTTCCTTTGTTTAAAGTGGCATGATTGAATAGAAAATTATAAGTGATAAATGAGCTTAAAATCTAAAGTAAATAACTACAGTTTCATTATAAATGAATATAACATCTCTTTGACATTATGAAGACTGCCCACACTCCCCTAGAATTGTTTTGTGGCATTTTACATCAACCTTTAACAAGGAGTATTGGGTACCTTGACAGGAATTAAGAAATCTCCTAAAGGCATGATAAAGCAAGAAAATAGTAGCACCTTCGAGAGCTTTAATTCATTCCAAATAAATGTTCTGGACAAACAAGGTATTTTGTAGGATGCATTATCTCAAAGTGCAGTACTCAAAAAAAGTAAGCACTAAATTGAGTAGCTTGGATACATCATAAAAGGGTGTATTGAACAAACAAGTCATTTTTTTTCCTCTATTCTCATCCATAAGTAATATATTCAGGTCAGAAAATTCAATAGAGAATAATTAGATGCTAATAGTATATTTTCGACTGGATGCCATATTGTTATTGTATGATTTCTGAACTTTTATAATTAAGTGATCACTGTTTTCTAGAATACAGAAACCAAAGTTTTGGGAAAGATTTGGAGGCACTGAGAGGAAAAGACACCAGGAAAAACTAGAGGTATTTTCCAGGACCAAAAACTGAGAGCAGGATGCCATTTTTAATCTGAATGTATACAAAGCCAGTCCTTCTTTGGGGAATCACCAATGCAGCAAGTTCTTACAAATTTTGAGTCTCAGGATCTAGTGTTTTTTTGGTGATTTTTGGAGGAAAATCCTGAGAGACAAAATTGAAAGAGATAAAACTATATGATAAGTGTAAGTTATTAAGCTCTGGATATAAATGGGCATTTCCCTCAGTTATGGGGTGGAGGTGGAAATTATGTAATGACTAGGTTTGGACAGCAAAGCACTTTATGGCATACAAATAAGAGGTGACACCTATAAATTACAACAATAATAATTGTATTAGGCAATTATGGAGGTTGAAGCAGAGTGGTATGTTAGAGACAGATTGGTGAATAAATTACTATGTGCTCAGGAATTCAGTATTGATATGAAACTCCAAGTATTTCAACTGCACATGAATTTTTTTTTTTATGTCATAGCAGTTCCTCGAGAAAATGATGTCATTTCTTACACCTGCTATTTCTAGTTTAAGTACTGCAATGAGACCATTATAACAACAAAATCTCTGCCAGAACCAAAACACACTGGACCAAAACAAAGGAGCAATCCAGGCTCTCTTCCTAACTGTAGCAATAAAAATCATTTCTCCAAAGAATATAGTGTGTTTTGACTTTGAACAAGTAACTTCAAGTTCTACTGCTTTATTAGTGGCTCTTGTTTTCCTCATCCTCAAAGGGATATTACTGAAAATAGAGACATAGGTAGTTAAGATACAGCTAGATAGATAGATAAAATGTACAGGCAAATAAAATATTTATTATATATATGTTTACACAATTATTACATGTAAGTACCTAATAAGTATTTGTGTAGTATGACTTCGTAGACTTCTTTCTGCTTTCACACAGACTACTAAATTATAACTTAGTCATAATATTAAATTTTAGTTCATTTCAATTTTCTTTTTTTCCCCCAAGATAGCAGAGTAAGGGATTTTAGTACGCCTCTGCCACTTGGAAACAGCAAGATAGTGCATAAAGATCAACTCTCTGTGCTTTAATTCAAGAAGGAAAACAGGATTTCACTGAAATCGTGAAGTACATCCCAGATCCCAAGGAGGAAAATGTGGTCCAACAGCCTCTGTGACAGAATCTGGCTGATAAAAATGAGTGAATCTCCAGTACATAAAAGATGCAGGGAGCTTCCTTCTGTGACTCATCTTTCCACTGGGAATCCAAGCAACCCAGGCAAAGGGAGAGTACTTCATTTCTCCCAAGACCTGGGGCTAACATAGGGAAAGGTTTGGAGGCACTGAGAGGAAAAGACACCAGGAAAAACTAGAGGCATTTTCCCAGACCTAGAACTGAGAGCAGGATGCCATTTTTAATCTGACTGTATACAAAGTCAGTCCTTCTTTGGGGAACCACCAGTGTAGCCATGCAGGCATTTCCAACTCACACTAGAGATTGGAGCATTTGTTCTGGAGCAGGGTAGGTACCTCCAAAGCCAGGATTGTGGAAAGCACCTGAGAAATAGGCATTAGGACTGCTCTGGGGCAGGAGGAGAGCTGCTACAGCTGCACTTTCTTCTGGTAGGTAAGGCTTGCAGTTAAGGCCAGCTTGGTGACCTGGAACCAGTTTGCATATGTCATTGCTGGGTACTCCAGCCTGATCCCCTGAGATAGTGGTGCAGCAGGGATCACTCTGATCCACCCCAGGCAGTACTCCAGGAATTCAAAGCACTTATCCATATGGATTAGCAGCCTGACCTGCCCTACCCTTCCTGTGAAGAGATCTTTGTTCAGTGAGGCCCTTTTCACTTCGTATCTAGGAAAACCTCCAAGCATTCAGAACAACTTCTCTCCTGGATCAGCAACCAGAGCTGCTTCACCCTACCTGGGCATAGATTGTGGTGCAGTATGGTCCTCTCCACTTTATGCTCAGGTATATCTCCAGGCATCCAGAGCACTCAGTCAGCAGCCTGACCTGCCCCACCCTTCTATGCAGAGATCATGGTGCAGGGGGCCCTCTCCATTTCACAGTCAGGCAGATCTCCAGGTATTTGGAGCACCTGCTCACCCAGCTTGGCATTCTGAACTGCTTCATTCTTTCTGCACAGAGATCACAATGCAGCAGGGCCCTTTCTATTCCATGTCCAGAGATTGTGGTACAGTGGAGCCTTCTCCACTCAATGCCTAGGCAGATGTCCATGCAGTTAGACCACCAGCTCACCTGGATCAGAAGGCTGAACCGCCTTACTTCCTACAGCAGAGAACTCTGCACTCCACACTCAGGAATATTTTTAGTCATCTGGAGCAACTGCTTTCCTGGATTAGGGGTTTAGGCTGCCCCCTGCCCATGCAGAGAACTTTGAGCTGAGGAAGTCTCCCAGCTCCATGCCTAAGCTCACCTCTGGATGCTTGGTGGCCAGCCACTGGATTTTCCCATGGCACTGATGTTTGTGCCTGTCATCAGGAGACCTGAAAGTGGGCCTGCCTGGTCTGGCTCTGTCCATCTTGCCTCCAACACCCTGGGGCTAAGCAGGGAGCTGAAACCACTGTGCATGCCACAGATCAGCCCATTGTCTGAGGCAACAGAAAACTTCTCCTGATAAATAAGGATCAAGTATATACCCAACCACCTTGGCTGCATCCAGTTCTTACCCATATGTGCCATCTACTGGCTCATAGGTCAAACCACAAAACCCATGTAAAACCTACCAAAAGAAGTGCAGAGGGCTATGGAAGCAAAACCAAAAGACCATACCCAACATTCTCTATAGTTACATAACCTAGGGAGGGGAAAGGGGGGAAATCGAAATAAAAATAAATAAACAATATTATAGGAGAGAAAAAATCCTACCCAAATGAAAATAATTAGAAAAATGTAGAAGTGTCAACATTTCCAAATGAGAAGAAACCAGTGGAAGAATCCTGCCACCATGAAAAATCAGAATGTATTATAATACATACAACACAAAATGTATAATAGCAGTACCACCAAAGTATCACACTAGCTCTCCAGCAATGGCTTCTAGCCAAAATGGAAGCTCAGAAATAACAGATAAATAATTCAAAGCATGGGTTGAAAGGAAGCTCAAGAAGATCTAAAAAAACATTGAAAATCAACAAAAAGAAACTTCTAAACCAATCCAGGAAATAAAGGAAGAGATAAACATCTTAAAATAAATCAATCAGAGCTTCTGGAATTGAAAACCAATTTCAAAATATAATTGAAAGCTTTATCAACAGATTGAACCAAGCAGCAGAAAGAATGTCAGAGCTTAGAGACTAGTCTTTCAAACTAATTCAGACAAAGACAAGGAAAAAAGAATCTTAAAAAGTTAATGGGCTGGGCACAGTGGCTCATGACTGTAATCCCAGCACTTTGGGAGGCCAAGGAGGGTGAATCACGAGGTCAGGAGTTCGAGACCAACCTGGCCAACATGGTGAAACCCCATCACTACCAAAAATACAAAAAATTAGCTGCACATGGTGGTGGGTGCCTGTAATCCCAACTACTAGGGAGGCTAAGGCAGGAGAATTGCTTGAACGCAGGAGGCGGAGGTTGTAGTGAGCCAAGATCGCATCACTGCACTCCAGCCTGGGTGACAGTGTGAGAATCCATCTCGGGGGGGAAAAAAAAAAAGAAGTTTTTGAGAAATATGGGTTTAGGTAAAACATAATCCTCCTAGTTATTGGCATTTCTAAGACACAAAGAGAAAAAGTAAACAATCTGGAAAACATATTTAAGGAAATAATTTCAGAAAATTTTTCTGATCTTGCTAGAGAGGTAGGCATTCAGATACAAGAAATCCAGGGAACATCTGTGAGATGCTATAGAAAATGAACCTCATCAAATCATCTAGTCATCAGATTGTCCAACGTCAATACTAAAGAAAAAATCTTACAGGCAGAGAGAAAAGGGCAGATACCAAAGGGAACCTTATTAGGCTAACAGCAGAATTTTCAGCAAAATTCTTACAAGGCAGGAGAGACTGGAGACATTTCTTCAGCATTCTTTAAAAAAAAAGAAATTACAAGAATATCATACCCTGCCAAATTAAGCTTCATAAGCAAGGAAAAATAAAATATTTTCCAGACAAGCAAGTACTAAGGGAATTTGTTACCACTAGACCAGCCTTACAGAGTAAATAAATAACCTGCAGAATGGGAGAAAATATTTGTAAAATATGCATATGACAAAGTCCTAATATCCAGAATCTGAGGAACTTAAACAATTCAATGAATAGAAATAAATAACCTCATTAAAAATAGGCAAGGACATGAATACACACTTTTCAAAAGAAGACATACATGTGGCCAACAAACATGAATAAATGCTCATTATTAATTATCAGAGAAATACAAATCAAAACCATAATGAGATACCATCTCACACCAGTCAGAATGGCTATTAGTAAAAAGTCAAGGCCGGGTGCAGTGGCTCACACCTGTAATCCTAGCACTTTGGGAGGCCAAGGCTAGCAGATCACCTGAGGTCAGGTGTTCCAGACCAACCAGGCCAACATGGTGAAACCCCATCTCTACTAAAAATACCAAAATTAGCCGGGCGTGGTAGTGCACGCCTGTAGTCCCAGCTACTTAGGAGGCTGAGGCAGGAGAATCACTTGAACCCAGGAGGTGGAGGTTGCAGTGAGCCAAGATGGTGCCACTGCACTCCAGCCTGGCCAGGTGACAGAGCAAACTCTGTCTCAAATATAATAATAATAAAAGTCAGAAAACAACAAATGCTGGTGAGTCTCTGAAGAAAAGGGAATGCTTATATACTGTTGGTGGGGATATAACTTAGTTCAACCATTGTGGAAAGCAATTTGTAGATTTCTCAAGAAACTTAAAACAGAACTATCATTTGACCCAGCAACCTCATTACTAGGTATCTATTCAAAAGAAAATAAAATGTTCTACTTAAAAGACACATGCACTAGTATATTCATCACAGCACTATTCATAAGAGCAAAGAGATGGAATCCACCGAGGGGCTTATCAACAGTAGACTGAAAAATGAAAATGTGGCACATATACACCATGGAATACTATTCAACTATTTTAAAAAGATACCCTTTGCATCAACATAGATGCAGTCAGAGGCTATTACCCTAAATGAATTAATGCAGGAACAGAAAGCCAAACACCACATATTCTTACTTATAATTGAGAACTAAATACTGGATGCTTATGGATGTAAAAACGGCAACAATAGAATCTGGGGACTACTAGAAGCGAGGGAGGGCTGGGAGCAAGGGTTAAAAAACTGACATTTGGGTACTATGTTGAATATCTGAGTGACAGTATCACTCATATCCCAAACCTCAGCATCACACAATATATCCATGGAACAAACCTGCACATGTACACCCTGAATCTAAAATAAAATTTGAAATAATTTAAAATAAATAAATTTTAACTACATCATTAACTCATTCCATTAAAAATTTTTGATTATGTATAATGTCTCAGAGGTAATTCAAATATTTACAATTCAAAGAAGCATAAGACATGGCCTTCAAAAAGCTCATGGTTTAGTCAGTAATGTGTATCATTATAAAACATTGTGGTAAATGCAAGATAGACATATAGACTAGGAAATCAGGAGTAACAAAAGAGAGAAAATGATCAATTTTGCCTTGGTAAATCAAGCTTTACTGACCACGTTGAATGATCAGAAATTCCCCATTCAGATAAGACAAAAAAGACCAGTAAAAGAGGAATATATATATACATATAAATATAAATAAATATACGAAAGAGGAGTACATATATACATATAAATATAAATATATATATGTTTCAGAAAAGTAGTATTATATTAGCTTAATTTTTCTAGACACAGAGCTTAGGGTAGAAATTTGTATAGTATTACTTTATTGCTGAAAGAAATCCTGGGGAAGCAAGAGGAAAGGAAATGGAGAGTAAGGCATTAAAGAACTGAGAGCACAGAGAAGAGAAACATTATTGAGCGGGCCACTGCTTGAAATCCAGCACAACTAATTTTGCTTGACATCAGACTGCCTTGGAGAGGGCATATTTACTAGTCAATTTTATGTGAGTCTGTCTAGGTGAAGAAGGATTAAGAATTTATGCACCAGATTTCACTTCCAATTCCACCCTGCACATGCATAGGTGGCAAGTGAATCCTATGGCATTTAACACCTCAGTGGCAAACAGCAAACCACAGTTGGAGAGGCAAGAGATGCAGAATGCAAGCATGAGACAAGGTGCTATCATATAAAGTTAATACGACAGCAGTTAGAGTAAAATAAGTGGCCACGAACCAAGGGCAGATGAAGCCAAAAACAGTTAAAGTAGCATTTAGAATATGTCTCATGCAGAAAACACTTTGCACCACTCAGATTCATTTGTGACCTCCCATTTTGTCCAGCTCCTACATTGCAAAATGATTCTCCATTTTTTGTGAAATTTTTGTGCCCTCACTCCTCCAAAAGAGTAAAGTATAAATCACAGAAACACAGTGTCTGAAAAAACTTTAGGCAGAAGGGTTAGTGAAACAAGCTATGGTATTCACTGCTTCAACTTATCCACCATAAACCTCTATAAGAGAGGACCATAACACTATTTTAGATATCCTGGCATCAGTATCAGCTTAGATGCTATAGTGAACTGTTTTTAAATGTCTGGGTAAATCTCCTTCCCAGGGCACTGTAATCTGGCAAAAGTCATAGATCCCTTTGGGAACAAAACAAGGGAATATTTACCACATATGTTTGTGATGATGCTGAGGACTTAGAGTCTCCTTCAACTTCTGGACCCCGGGTTAGCAAACTGATTTAAATCTGGAAACTGGCAGGACATGATATTTCATTTCACAGTATGATTATGATTATGATTATGATTTTGACAAGGAGTTTCACTCTTGTCACCCAGGTTGGAGTGCAATGGTATGATCTCGGCTTACCACAACCTCCGCCTCCCATGTTCAAGTGATTCTCCTGCTTCAGCCTCCCAAGTAGCTGGGATTACAGGTGCCCGCCACCACACCTAGCTAATTTTTTTATTTTTAGTAGAGATGGGGTTTCACCATATTGGCCAGGCTGGTCTCGAACTCCTGACCTCAGGTGATCCACCTGCCTCGGCCTCCCAAAGTGCTGGGATTACAGGTGTGAGCCACCATGCCAGGTTTCATTATATTTTATTAAAAATAATAATAATAAACTTTAGTGGCTTTCTAGCTCACCCTTAAAACTACCATAATCTCTTAGCTTGTTTCACAGATTCCTATGGTTCAGGCATCCTGATTGCCATTCTGGCCTTGATGCCAATTATGGCAATTCCATTTCCCTTACATCTGACAAGGGAGTGCTACCACCTGGTCTCTGAATTCTTATAATCCACCATCCCCATTCATACTTAGGAATCTACTTTGATGACATGATTTCCCACCCTCCTGACCTGCAGATAATAACCAAATTCAATCTTCTCAAATACGCTACCGCCTTTCTCCCGACTACTGACCAGTGTGTTCCCTATTACCTTACAGGAGAAAGTGTGCTCTTTAGAAGCTTCAGAGAAGTGTATCAGCTAGTGGATTTTCTGGTCTTTCCAAAGAAGTTTACTTGGATTTTCTCACCTCTCTGAAACCTCTTATATCTACCTCAGTTCTATACCTAATTTATTTTAGATAATCATCATACCTAAGCTTCAAAATTTGTCACAGCAAACCATTAGGGTCACTTGCTTGCCAGGACATTGAGATCTGACTGATGGGTTAGGACCATCGATAAAGTTTATTGTCTAGTCTAATAAGATGCTTCCTAGGTCTAACACCTTCAAGATTTACTTATACACCAGTTCTTTGGGTTCCTGACAATGCATATAGCTAGATCATGGCATTCATTTGATTGATATGATGCTTTCTCAAAGAATAGGAAACTTATTTCTCCGCTAAGCCTATACTGATAAACTTATCCCTGGAAATTGTCCAAAAATGAATGAGGATTTGTAGGAGCAAATGTCAAAAGGAATACACGTCATCCTATGAGGTACTTTTCAGGGTTGAGGTCAAACAGGGTTTCCAGGCAAGTGCAGGCTGATCTATTTTGGCAAAAGCAAAGGGACTATATATAATGGCCTTGAGTGTTCAGGAGAATTTGGGTATTACAGAATCTCAAGCTTGCTTTTACAAATGTCTCCAATTCAGCTTTGAGGATCCTTATTTATTATAGTCAGGGCTTTGAATTAAATACATGAGACTTGTTGATCCTGTGAACTCAGTATTCCTCCGTAGGTTTGCCACCCTATAATCAGATCCTGGGCATGATTTTTAGCACATAGATTAAGACTAACATAACCTGTATTTTATTGTTGTTTTTTCAATCAGATTATTATTATAATTCCTTTAGACCTGTTTATCATTTTAGAAGAGGAATATTCCCACCGAATTGCCTGGGGGCATTTCCAGAGGCACCAAACAACTCTATGATTTCTCAAAAGTCAAGTTTGTCTCAACTGAAAGAGGCTATGCTTTTAAATTCTCCCAATAATATGAAAGTCATAGACACAACTTCAATCAAGAAGATGAAATTGAATTTGTGCAAGTTTTATAACCAAAGGCAAATCTCCAGGAGAACATCCTTCTCCTAATCCTTGTGGGCTCAATATAAGAGGACAAATTGAACCTCATACTATATTTCTCAATATTTAAAATTTATAAATTGAACTGGCAAATTATTTTGTGCAGTCTATTCCACCCTTTTGCCTTGGTGAATGTATGTTTTAATGCCCAGCTAATTCATGTACAAGTTTATAATTCTTGAATTTCTCACTCTGCTTGAAACTGGTACCATGAGAGATACCCAGCCCCTAGATCCTTGCTTGCTACATTTTCTTCACACCCACAGTACTGTTTCACAGAGTGAGATTCTTAGCATGCATGCATATAGAATCTCCAGCCTACTCAGCCAAGCTCCACCCACAATATTCACAATCAACTACTTCTTAATCGTCCCTCAATTTGGGATTCTTTATACCAAAGGTGGACTCTACACTCAGGAAGACATATTCGGTGAAGAAGTTCATAAAGGCCCTAAGTCGAGGAAGAAAATTCAAGACTTCCAGTTAACAAGCAAATGGTCAAAAAGTGATGTTCAGGTTTCTGTGGAGATGAGAATGGCTGGAGGAAATCCAAACCAGTGCCATGTAAAGAGTAGGGCCCAGGCAGGAAGCCTCTCTTGCATGGATCTCAGTATGTTTCTGTTTGAGAGGAGGAATCATTACACACACACATCGAGATATAGATATATAGATATAGATCAGATGATATATATCTTCGTACCCAGGGATGCCTAACAAAGTAAGATGTATTCCAATGTGTATTTTTTTTAATGAGTTATAATAAAGGTAATAAGCACAGCCATGAGAATGTTGGGTAAGAGTATAGAAAAGGCTAAAGATTAAGCAACAGGAGAATTTGGGCTCTAGTATTGGTGTTTATACCACTCTGATTCTTTTACCACATTAATTTGGGGCACCAAAAGTTTTTCTATCTAAACAAATGAAGGGATTTCATTGAGCAATCTAAATCCTTTCTAGTTCTCACATTCCATAGTTCATTTCAACTCATTCCCTCTACTAACAAAGCAACTCAAAGGCAATATTCTGTATCTGGATTTATCTTTTTATATAAAAGGCAATAATAATGTAACACCTTTGAAAACAAATCACAAAACTAGTAAGTATGCTTTTATTGAGGTTGGGTAGATGTGTTTTGTAAGGAAGTATCTGGTTTCAATTGAAAGTGTACATTGAGAGATCTTCAACAAATGTAGACCAGCTGAGAATGAATAAACTCTAAGTAAATAAATGTAACTTGCTAAAAAAAAGACTATGAATATTATTTTATCCAGGAGCTAAGAAATCAAATTTGTTAAGAAATGAGAGGTCCCAGTTGAACTAACATTGGGAACAGAAAGGCAAGAAACTGCTTAATAATCAGTCTGGGCAGTGGCAACCACAGAAGCATGCTAGAACTTGTTATATTTATAAAATTGTTGCTCTTCCATGCCCAAGACTTGTCAAAGGCCACTCCCACCAATCTCAGAGATCCCACAACAGTAGGATAAGGCTGATACTCCTAAGAGATGCCCAGTGAAGTAATAGAGCTAAAGTGCCAAGATTTTTAGATTTTTTCTTTAAACAGAACTAGAATTCCAAACTTTGTATATTGCTATGTAGAAATATTAATTATCTCATGTGGTACAGATCACGCAGCATCTAGTACTTAAGATGGACATAATTACAGAATAAAGTCTATTCCTTTAATAAATTTGGCCTTGTGAAAAAAATTAATAAATGATTACATTTTTATTTCTTTCATTTAATCATGAACATTTGGAAACTTTTTCAGCACTGTACAAAGGAATTATATTGAAGAAGCATTTCTATATATATTATGATTCTACTAGAAATTGATACATCCTCTAGTCTAGTTTTCTCAAGGATTTTTATGAGATCTCAGCCTGTCTAATCATTTAAACTACAAACTAAAATTCATATGTTTCCATGATTTATCTTAGAGTTGAGATCAAGGCTGGGCTGGGAATACAGGTATGTTACACGGTCTTTTTTTTTTTTTTTTTTTTTTTTTTTGAGATAGAGTCTCTCTCACCCAGTATGGAATGCAGTGGCACGATCTCAGCTCACTGTAACCTCCGCCTCCTGGGTTCAAGTGATCCTCCCACCTCAGCCTCCCAAGTAGCTGGGACTACAGACATGCGCCACCATGCTCTGCTAATTTTTGTATTTTCAGTAGAGATGGGGTTTCACCATGTTGGTCAGGCTGGTCTTGAACTCCTGATCCTAGGTGATCCACCCACCTCAGCCTCCCAAAGTGCAGGGATTACAGGCTGAGCCACCACGCCCAGCTGATGTTCTTTCCAATGAATATTATTTATTCTAAATTTCTAAATCATTTAAAAATATTTTTTAATATTAAAATAATAATTTTAAAATGATAAACACAGAGACTGACTTAGGAACTCGCCCAATGTCCCAGTAAAGATAGCAAAGACTAAGAACTAGGGATGACCTAGATTCTTATATCTCTCCTCTAACTGTCCCACTTTCTAAACATCCTTTTAATTCCTGAAATTCATCCTAGTCACTAGGTATCAAATGCAATTCCCTTTGTTGACAATACGATTCACACTATCTACAATACACTGCAGTTGAGGCCAATTTTTTTTAAACAGGAACTCTCCCCAAGTATCATTTCTGCCTTATTTGATCAAACAGGATAAAAAGAACTTCAACAACTTCTTGGATTGAAATTTGAATTTCTAATTTTTATTAGATTTATATGTTCTCCTTTAAAGTGGTTACCCACATAGAGCTTTAAATTGTCCATTTTTATTCTGTTAAATATACCATACTGTCCAACTTTTTAAAAAATTATGTTCCAAAATTAGGATTTCCACTGGGAATTACTCTTTTAGCAAGGTCTGTGGTTAAATATACTCTCATCCATTTATTTTTTTAAAATATTAAGGCATACTTAATTAATTCAAGATTGTTTTCTGTTTGATGTGATCAGTTCTAAACTCAATCACTATAATGATAAAATGGAAAGATGAGGTTTCTGGTGGAGTGAGATGGTGTGAAAATGAGTTAGGTTAAATAAAGAAGCAACCAAGAAATTGACTATCGTAGGAGTAAACATTTAAATCAATTTCAAAATTTTCAGGAAGAGCTTATGCAAACACAATAACTACCACTTCCATGTTGGTTATCATATTGCCTCCTGATGATTTTCTTTTAATATTTATAATAAAAAGTATGTGTTCCTCATATGCCATCATATATTGTAGACGTTAAGCTTATTGAAACTTCTTTTTTCTTCCTAATTGTGATTTTTAAATATTCTTATAGGAGATATGAAACATTAAGATTACTCTTCTGACATTAGTCTTTGCAAGTGAGGTAACATCTATAGAATTTAATATTTAATGTATATTTGCGACATTTCAATGTATAATGTATATTCTCTCTTCATGTTCAGCACTATGGTAAAATGTGCTACTGGTAGAAAGGATATTTGAAAACAATACAAATTTAATTAAGCATCCTCCTCAAGAATTATGGCAAAAAATGACTGAAACTTCAAAGTCTTTGAGAAAATAAAAGGAGTGTTCGGTTTATGTCTACAGACACAGGTTTAATTAACCATTGTGTGAAAGTATAGATCACACATTTAATTAAACACTTTATATGATGTTAGATATTTCAGCCATCAAACAACAACCAAAACTCAAAAGCAAAAACTGATACTACCTCATTTGCCATAAAACTACTCAACACTAGAGAAAACGTCTTTAGACTGAAGATTCGGGTCTTAAAATAAATTTAGGTTTCTTAAGTGTTACGTGTTGTTTTTCTTTTTTAGAACATATTTTAAATGCATATGTATAATGTTAACCTGTAAAACTACAAAGAGAATATTCCATTCACTTATTCAATTGACAAATATTTATTCACCACCAAATAAATGCAAGGTGTATGCATTATCTATTACTTAGTAACAAATAACCAAAGACATATCAGCTTTAAGCCACACACATTTATTATCTCACAATTTCTGTGGATCAGTAATCCCAGCACAGCTTAGTTCAGTCCTCTGCTTCAGTGTCTCTCCTAAGTCTGCATTCAAGGCACTGACCAGAACTGGAGTCTCATCTAAGCCTTGACTGAGGGAGGATCTACTTGGAAGTTCATGTGGCTTTGAGCAGGATTCACATCTTTCTTTGTAAGCTGTCAGGTGAAATCCTTGACAACTTGCTGGCTGTCAGTCAGTGATCACTACTATTTTCTTACCCTGTGGGTCTCTTCATATGGCAGCTTGTTTCACTACAGCCAGCATGGGAGAGTCAGTAGAGAGTTGGCTAGCAAGATTAAAGTGAAAACCTTCCATAATGTAGTCATGGAAATAACATTCCATCACCTTGGCCATCTTCTGTTGGTTAGAAGCAAGTCACAGGTCCTATCCACAATCAAGGGGAGGACATTGAAATACTATGAGTCAGGGATCATTTGGCCAAACAAGTATAAGTATCATGATGCAAGACAGCAATCTGTCATCTGTCCATGACAGCATTGTTTCGGAGCTTGGGTATAAAGTATTGAACAAGAAAAATGAAACACCTGTTCTTATGTCAAATATAAAATGCAATTAAAAATGCCATTGACACATTGACAGCCTTTCCTTATCCTTTATCACTTTTGGTTGACAATAATTTTATGCAGAATAACACAGATGTCTGACTTTGTATGATGAACTAAAGGGGTGGATAAAATTAACTATGATATTATTAAAGTTATCCACACATAAAGTAATGAGATTCTGCTTTAGCCTTGGAGCAGTGGAAATGGAAATCAACTAGCAAACGCAAAAGCCAGTGACTAGCTGCTCTTGGCAAACGGAAAATATAAAAGAGAGAGATGACAAGGATGGTTACAAAGTTTTCAGCCTCAGCAATTGGGAGAATAATGATGTCTATAAACATACCCTAAAATAACTTATTCTTGAAGAAAGACAATGAGCTTGTTTTAGACGTAATAGGTTGAAGGTAGGATAAAAACTAAGAGAGGCAGAAAATAAGTTTCAAAGAGAAATCAGATTTGCAGAAATAGAAAGCTGCCCTCCAAAAATAGTTCTGCTTTGGATGAGTGAAAAACTGTTCCATAAAACTTGAAGAGTATGTAATGGGAATGATATTTCTTAAAAAAGAATAATGTGATTTGATGTGAGAAGAGATCTTGAGACCTCTTTTTGTATTCTGCTACTTTCCAGCTGTGCAGTGTCACTGCCAGTCCTTTTGGTACACATTTTCTTGCTTTATCTTCCCTAAATACTGAGTATGAGTCCAGAACCTTCCTTCAAGCTCTTAATTATAAATCATGAAACACAAGCAAGTTGCTTTACCCCTCTGTGTCTCAGAGTCTTCCTACAAACAGGAATAATCACGTGTGTCCCACCAACCTTACTGAGCTTGTGTTAACACAAATGGCCTAATAATGTGAATAGTTGTGATAAATTAAGGTGGCATTATAATATTCACTATAATTATAATTATTAAACATTCAGGTGACTATGCTATTGTTTCATATAGCTATTTGTTTTTTCACAAATGTTACAAATTATCTTAGTTCTTTAATAGTTTCAAAGTTAGCTCTTAAGAGAGACTTCAAGTTTCAATAGAAAAGACTGGATATGTTAATTTGTAAGTCTCATTGTATTTTGCAAATATTGGGATGTGAGTATATTCAGTAAATATTTAATAATTTAATTGTATATAACACACTTGTTTGTTTAATGTGTGCCTGTCTCCACTATAATATATGCCCCATAAGGGCAGAGACTGCTTGCTGGTTGTTTTGTTCATTTTTGTATCTCTTCTGCCTAGAGAACTATCTGGCAAATATTAGGCATTAAATAACAATTTATGGAATAAATAAATGACTTAATTCATTCTCTCATTTGTTTAAATTAGACAGCCAGGGTAACCACACACTGGTTTAATTATTTTGATGAGTCAAGAAAAACTAACTTAATTTTGTTATTTGGAATACTTAACACATATAAACTCAGGCTGAAATGAGTAATACAATTTGGAAAGAAAGATATTTGAACCAATAAGAGAAATAGTGTTAGCAAGAGCATTTTTGGTGCTCACAGGCAGTGGTATTTTTTTTTTTTTATAACTTAGACTCTACGAACTTGCCTTACTTTTGCTTTGGAATATTTTGAAGCTGCAGCAGATTGTAATGGACAGATAATTCCTGTGTAGCCTCTGTTAGTAATGGGCACGATTTGCTCATATAATGCGGATATCTGCATTACACTTGCAGTCAGGTTGCACAGTTATTTGCATTCAGACTTGAAGCAGGTTGAGAACAAAAGATACCCCAGAACAAGACTCAAAAACAGGAAAAAGTTTAATAGCTTAAGTGAAAAGAAAATGAAAAGGCACCAAATTCTATTGTAACTGCCAAAAGCATGTTACTTCCACCAAACAGAAGTAATGGGGAGATAAAAAAGGATAAAATAAAGAAGCTATGAAAAAATGTCCAATAGTAAAAGATGATTAGATAAAGTTTGAAAATCTCTAAAAACTTTTATCAAAGCAGTCGCTATGTTTTACAATGTTTCCTCTTCATATATCATTAAAGTACTTTGCCAATATAAACTTGAGTGTAAGTTATCATAAATTAATTCTCTCAACAAATATTTAATCAAGGCCTACTACATAACAGATACTATGCTAAAGACACATTTTTCATTACAATGCTTGTTCCACATGGATTACGCATTAACAGTAAAAAATTAATATTCCAATATAATATGTGATTGGTTAATTTTTCAAAATTAATTTGCACAAAATGGAAGAGCCATTGGATTTTCAAAATAAAGTCACAGGTAATTGAAATAATTTTTTACAAGTCTATTATAAATGCATCTTAGCAGCCCTTTTTTATCATGGCTACATTTCATCCTTCCACTTAAACGAATTATATTGTTCTCAAGCAATACAGAGGCAGTACTTGACTTATTTGGCATGCCAAGAGGCAAGAAAATCAGGCTTCTTTGAAAACAGAATTTCTGCATTCCTTTAGTTATCATTTAAGAAATCAAAGGATAAAGTAGGAAGACACAGATTATGGACTCCTCCCTGTAAAGTAGATGAAATATTCCTCATCATTTAGTTTCAGTAATGTGATTGAGGTTTAGATTTGATATAAGGAAAAGCCTGCACAATTGAGTCCTGGGGGATGTGGGAGGAAGAAAGAGAAAGAAAGGCAGGAGAGAAAATCGAGGCACAGGTCCCAATTTCCTCTCTGCAGACTTTAGCTCAGAAAAGGAGCATCATGAGGCAAGTTGCAGTGGCACCAAGGATGCCCACTCTTCTTCTGAAATTATACAAAAAGAAAGCTTCACAGACACAGCTGAGAAAAGTAAATCTGATGGGTCAGGATGGCCAGTCACTAGACAGCATTGAGGTCCATGATCACGAGCCTGCAGATACCTATAAATTGCTGAGAGTCTCTTTAAGGAACCTGCAGAAGAGATCCCAAGGGTGATTCAAAATGTCTTTGGGTAAGACAGCTCAAACTTCTGGCACTTAGCTGAAAGGGAACTACAGCCAGATCTAAGAGGGGTTTATAGACAAAATTTTAACTGAAGTGAAACTGAGTCAGTGGGCTTTGGAAGAGATGGAAGAGCTTCAGCTATACCCTCCACTCATGGATACCAGATGGACAAGCTGCAACCAGGAAGGAAAGAGGACATTGTGACTAAGACTGAAGAAACCAGACAGTATCATTCCCAAGTTCTCCAAGTCTTACCTTCCTCCATGATTTCATGTACTATTTTACTCCCAAATATTCAGCCACCATCTTGGAAAGAAGCTTGTAAGAATAAACTAAAATCTGAAAGGCTTTCTTTCCTAGAAACACTGAGCAAAACCTGGAAGGACTGTATAAATTGTAAAAACAGATGAATGTGAAACAGAAATGACTTAAATAGTCCCCTCCCAAATAAACTATAGATGATTATTGAGAGAAAAATAATGTTATTGATAAACTACAGTCTCCCTAAACATCTTAGGCATAATATGAGTTAAATTTTGAAATTTAGGTACAGTACATGGGTTTAAGCTTTCAAAATTAAAAATGCCAAGAGGTTGCCAGTTTTTTCTCTGCCAAGATAAACTTTAAGATAATATTTAAAGGAAATATTCTATTTTAAAAATCTTTAACTAGCAGAAGAGAGCTTACCCCAAAGTGAAACTTAAGGACACACGTGATTTTATAGTAAGCATCTCAAAAAGATCCTTCCACTTTTCTCTCTTTGCCTACTCTTCCCTTTGAGCCAAATTTGCAACGATTTCTACTAGCTACAGGGACAGAAATTGTGTCCCGAGATTCAAGCATTGAATATTAATGTGAAAAAAATGATTGTGATTTTAATATATTCTGATCTCTGTTTTGAGTGATTCAAACAGAAGAGCACAACAGCAAAGGTTATTTATGGAGCCCTTGGTGCTCTGCATTCTGTGTAGTACATACATTATTTCATTTAATCTTCACAATTCACATCATCCCATAAGGTAGTTATCTCCACTTTACAGGTGGAGATGCTTAGGATCTGTCTTATTCCATTCAGACTGCTATCGCAAAATACCACAGACTGGGTAGCTTACAGATAACAGAAATTTACGTCTCAGAGTTCGGGAGCCTAGGAAGTCCAACATCCAGGCAGATTCAGTATCTGATGAAAGCCAGCTTTCTGATTCGTTGAGGGTGCCTTCTCTCTGCGTCCCCACATGGTAGAAGGGCAAGGTAGCTCTCTAGGGCCTCCTTTATAAAGGCACTGATGTCATTCATAGGGATTCTGACCACAAGTCTAATCAAATCCCGAAGGTTCCTCCTTCTAATATGATGACATTGGTAATGAGGTTTCAATGTATAAATTTTGGAAGGACAAAAACAGTCAGACCGTAGCAGGATCAGAGAAAATTAATTACTTATTTAAAAGTATCGGTATATTAAGTAGTAAAGCAGAGACAAAAACCCATGTCTATCTCATTCCAAAGCTTATAGCCTTCCCACTGATCCATTTGGTCTTGCAGAGTCGTTTAAAATCACAAATACTTTTAAAAGGTATGTTTACATAATTTCCTATTAGTAGTAACTTAGAAAATTTTAGAGAAATCCAATAAAATCAAAACACTTGAAGTTATTATAAGGAGAGAATGCCAATGAGGGGAGAATTGTGCCACTAAAGAAAACCTGATATTATTTCAAAATCTTCCATAGCACTATCCCACCTATACTATCTAGAACAATGCCAGAAACATAAGATAGTTTAGAATAGAAATATTTACTATTTGAAATCTTTAACTAGCAGAAGAGAACTTACCCCAAAGTGAAATGAGAACATAATAAGATGTTCTCATTCTTACTTTCCCAGCTCCACACATTTTCCATGCAATTAACACTACCAGATTTTAGACGTGATTCTGTTCCCTTTCCAGGTATGATTTCAACAAAACTGACACTAGTGCTAACACCAACCTTCCAGGTCCTACCCTTGGACCCTTGCGCATTTGCTTCTGCATTTCACCACGTCAACATCTTCTGTGGCATATATCTTCTCTCTACCCCCAGTCACCATGACAATAATTAGGATAATTAACTGCCTATTCACTTTAAATAGACACTGTGAAAATACTTCCCCTGGAAGAGTTTAACTTCAAAAAATTTTATTCTCTCAAAAATTGCCATTTGTAAAGTTTTGAGCAGGATGCCTCCAAGAATGCAAGAAAAATAAAAACATGGCCGGGCGCGGTGGCTCAAGCCTGTAATCCCAGCACTTTGGGAGGCCGAGATGGGCGGATCACGAGGTCAGGAGATCGAGACCATCCTGGCGAACACAGTGAAACCCCGTCTCTACTAAGAAATACAAAAAAAAAATAGCCGGGCGAGATGGCGGGCGCCTGTAGTCCCAGCTACTCGGGAGGCTGAGGCCGGAGAATGGCATGAACCCGGGAGGCGGAGCTTGCAGTGAGCTGAGATCCGGCCACTGCACTCCAGCCTGGGCTACAGAGCGAGACTCCGTCTCAAAAAAAAAAAAAAAAAAGAAAGAAAAGAAAAATAAAAACATTAGGCTCAGACAACTAAGCTGATTAAAGGAGGCATAGAAACCAGGAAAGTTAAAAGAATAAAGGAAATGTAAAGGCAGAGCTTACAGTAAACCCACAACAAGAACCTGTAAGTTTTCTTGGTGGAATATTTCTGATAAGACACAAGGCAGGAGAGAAATTGTGCTATAAGTTATAAAGTACCAAAGATTTGCCTTGAATCTCTCATCTTTCTTTGCAATGACTCTTTCCTCCATTATTAAGCCAACCACTTTCTCACATGCACACACTCCTAGGCACTTTGACTGCATCCTATTGTCCCAGGGCCTGGCTCAAATCACATCCTCTTGTACTTTACTCCAATAAATGTTTAAGGCCTCCCAAGAGCATTTGTACAGTGAAGAGGTCACTTTCAAAAAGTCAAATGTTTTTATTATCCACATAGCTAATCAGTTTTAGTGTAATTCTTGATAATCTAAATTCAAAAAGAGATAGTATGTGAGGTACAAATTAAGGGAAGACCAAATTACCCTATTTGGTCAGGCAGCACTGAGTAAGAAATACTAGAACACAGACTACAGAGCCAAATGAAATGAAGATCATATCTTATCTTCAGCACTTCCTGACTGCATGGCTTTGAGCAACATCAATAAATGAGCAAAAATCTTCTGGCAGGTAGTTGGCAATTATGTAATGTAGCAATAGTTATTACGCCTGTGATTAAACAATATTATTAAGATATGTAACAGTGTCTGACACATGGTTCTTGCTTCAAATATTAGCTGAGTCACAATTCACTTTACACTTCATCAACTCATAAGAGCATCCCTGGTATCTGATTACTTAGAAAGAGAAAACGCACCATTTGTACAAGATGACAAAGTAAGACTTTGTTCTTTTTTCTCTGTGGAAGAAATTTGATTAAATATTTTATAAGATTCTCCATTTAGTGCTGCAATGATAGAATTTCTTGTAAAAGCTAAATCCAAAAAAAGAAAACAAAAATTCAAACACTAAACCCTCTTCTGCTACTGTTTAGAAGTGTCAACATAAGAAACTGAAAACATTAATTTTGTATAACCATATATGAAAGTCAGGTGGAGTGGAAAAAAAACCACATTTTTTCTCTAGTTATGATTTCACCATATCTAGTACATGTTTTTTTTAACTTTTGAAGACAGAGTAGCACTCTAGAGTCATATTACTTAGTATGCAATTTCTGAAGAGAAAATTTGTATTCGTAGTAGTGGGAACAGCTGACAAATCTTCCACAGCCCTTGATATTGCTACCCACTGTTTAAAATAGTGAAGGTGTGATAGGAGGGTTACAATCAGGCTGAGCAGAAGGGACTTGCTTACCACATTTGATAAGATTCCTGATGAATATTCCAAACCACAAAGATTTCACAGAAGTGGTCAGTTTGAATCAAATAAATAACTATATAACAACTAATTTTAAAAAGTTATCAGGAGAAAGCAGTTTGCCTGGTTATGCCTCTAAGGCAAACAAATAATAAAACAAATAAATAAATGAAAGAGAAGTGACGTAACAGTCAGGTGGAAGTGAAAGCCACAAGAGTCAGACTCCTGAGAAAACAAACCTCAGGTACCTACTAGCTTCAATAACAAAAGATGGTTGTATAATGAACGGCTTTAAAAACTACAAAACTCACTGAAGAAGATAAAAATCCCCAAGATTTTTCATTTTATCATATTATTTATGTATTTTTCTGTACAGTGGAAGAGGAATGTCACTTCTTAAGGAGTACAGATCCCAGGGCATCAAATGCATTAACCTTGTGTGATAAGCATCCACAGTTTTCTTTTTCTTTTTCTTTTTTTTTTTTTTCTTTTTTTAAATGGAGTCCCTCTCTGTCACCCAGGCTGGTGCACAGTGGCATGATCTCGGCTTACTGCAACCTCTGCCTCCTGGGTTCAAGCAATTCCCTGACTCAGCCTCCCAAGTAGCTGGGATTATAGGCATGTGCCACCATGCCCAGCTAATTTTTTTTTCTTTTGTATTTTTAGTAGAGACAGGGTTTCATCATATTTGCCAGGCTGGTCTCAAACTCCTGACTTTGTGGTCCACCCGCCTCAACCTTCCAAAGTGCTGGGATTACAGGCGTGAGCCACTGTGCCCGGCCCCACAGTTTTCTTTAACACCATAACTGCTTAACTATTCTACCTTCACTACTAGTGTAAGCCTAATAATAGTAACAATGATCCAATACATCTAAAGACTCAGACCTCAATCTTAACCCCAAAACCTCTGTTTTCTTATTAGCCAGTTGGATGATATGAAATTCCTTAAGACTTAATCCTCCATCTTTGTCAAAAGTTCAACTTTCCCCCTTGCTGTTGGAGGTTCCTTTAACGGGATAAATCTATGGTTAGTTACAAATAATAATACTTGGGGTGTTATTACAAAGTAGAGACTAAATATGTTTTTTATTTATTTATTTTAGAGATAGGGTCTCCCTCTATTGGCTGACTGGGGTATAGTGGCACGATCATAGCTCACTCCAGTCTTGAACTCCTGGGCTCAGGGGATCCTCCTGCCTCAACCTCCTGAAAAACTGGGACTACAGGCACTCGACACAATGCCTGGCTAATTATTATTATTATTATTATTATTATCATCATTATTATTTATTTTTTGTAGAGACAGAGGAGCCTTGCTTTGTTGCCCAGGCTGGTCTTGAACTCCTAGCCCCAGGCAATCCTCTTGCCTCAGCTTCCCAAAGTGCTGGATTACAGGTATGAGCCACTGTGCTCAGCAGACACTAAATATATTTCAGGTAAATTATTATCAATGCTATTAGAGCTTTTATTTCTAGATGGGACTCAGAGAGATCACAGTATTTAAAAAGAATGACTATAAATAATATCTGGAATTCAATAGAGGAGGGGATGACCTAGAGAGGGAAAGGAGTTAGGACAGTTCCTATAGGTACAATGAGAGCCAAAGGGGCAAAACCAAGGACAGATGATTTCAGAATTCAACCTTAAACTGTCTGTCTTTGAGCTAGGATAAAGAGGGGTATTTTACTTTGGAAACATCATGGCCCAAAGACAGCAGTCTAAATGTTTCTGGGCATGTGTGAATGAGGGGGGGCGGGGGGGGGGAGAGAGAGAGAGAGAATGTGCACTGCACAATAAGAATAAGACCCATCAATCTATCATGTTAGAGATAATCCCCTGTGTATCCATAGCGACCTCCTATATGTGTGTCATATCACAGTATATACTTGTGGGATATGATAATCTGACTTCTTCAGAACTGCCAGTCTTCACACCTGGGAGGCCTGCTGATGGTCATGGAGCTCTTGAAGCTTCCCATTCTATCCCAGCATGAACACTTAAGGGAATCAACAACACAAGTCAGATTTGCCATTTCAAGCACTATTTTGTTTTTAACTAATGAGTTTGTGGCATTCTTCTTTATAACTCCTCCATACCTTTTTGTTTTATTGGACAGAAACAATTGTATATATTGTCTACAACATGTTTATACACACATACATGCACATACACACACATTGTGGAATGTCTAAATCTTTGTGATGCATTACATCAGAAAGTTGTTTCTGTGGTAAGAACATCTAAAATCTACTCTCAGCACTTTTCAAGAATACAATATATACCTGTAGTTACCATGTTATAAAATAGATCTGTTGACCTCATTCCTTCTAGCTAAAATTTTGTACATTACCTTTTTCTTAAATTGACAAATGTTGCATTTATTTAGGGTGTACAACATGATGTTTTGATATATGTATACATTGTGGAATGGCCAAGTCAAGCTAATTGGCAAATGTTTTATTTCACATACTTATTTTTATGGTGAAAATACTGTATTATCTATTATCAGGTATACAATATAGTTTCATCAACTGTAGTTTCCAACATGTACAATAGATCTCTTGAACATATTATTCCTTTCTAACTGAAATTTTGTATCATTTGACCAACATCTTCCTAATTCCCCTACCCTACCAGCCTCTGCTAACTACCACTCTACTCTTTACTTTTATAAGATTGACTTTTTTGGATTACATATGTAAGTGAGATCATGCTGCATTTGTTTCTGTGCCCAGCTTATTTCACTTGCTATGATGTCTTTCAAGTTCATCCATCAAAAATTACATGCTTTTCTTCTTTTATGAGGCTACATAGTATTCTGTTGTGTATATATATACCACATTTTAAAATATATTCTTCTGTTGAGAGGCATTTAGTTGATTCCATATCTTGGCTATTTTTAATAATGCTGCAATGAACATGGAAAGGCAGATATCCATTTGACATATTGATTTCATATCCTTTGGATTAATATCCAGAAGTGGGATTGCTGGGTTATATCACAGTTCTATTTTTTTTTTTTTTTGAGGAAACTCCCTATTATTTTATGTATGACTATACCAATTTACATTCCCACCAACAATGTATAAGAGTTTCCTTTTATTCACATTCTCATCGTTTGTTATCTTTTGACTTTTTGATAACTGTCATCCTAACAGGTACAAGTGAGGTGATATCTCATGGTGGTTTTAATTCATATATCCCTAATAATTATGGTACTAGCACAATGTATTGTAGATCACTGAGGGATGTCAAACAATTTATGCCTTCCTTGAATGGATTTTCTCTGTTATGCATTGTCTTTTGTGTGTGTATTTATTTTGTAACTCCCTCTTCTCTCCATATCAGGCTGTGACATTTATTGTTACCTCTAGCAGTCATTGCAACTTGTTACATAAATCCCTTATAGCTGAGAAAAAGAAAGACAATCAAACTTTCTAAAAGAATATGTTAAAGAAGTGTCAAAAAGACCTAATAGGAATCCAAAGACCTCCTCCTAGAATAGAGTATAGGGAATTTAATGTATGAATTTTGTGACACAATGCATAAAGCATGATATAACTTAAATCTCAGATTATGCTTGAAGCTGTAGAAAGCCTAAGATGAATTTGGCATTAGTTTGACAATATATTGATCAGAGCAATCTGTCTAAACATACAAAAAAAAAAAATCCTGAGTTTTCACAAAGAAGTCATTATTTCAATGCAATCCAAAAATGTCTTTTTCCTTACTCTTTTCAGAATACTTCAATTGGTGAGAGGGGTGGCAAAATCTAGGAGCAATCTGGGATTGGAGTAAGAGTGACCAAGTCAATGCGATGACTGTTTCCCTTCTAGGTAAATAGTAACCAGCAATCTAAATATGATTCACTCAGGAAGAAGAGTGAATTTGATTATTACCAAGATTATCACTAATATCAAAAGTGTATGCGGCTGGAGAAAAAGGAGTTTGGCAATGTCAAAAGGAAGAACTTAGCAGAAATAATCTTCATTTATGTATTCATTTAGTCATTCATTCAACTAAATATTTATTTAAAACTTAGTGTATGCTGGGTACTCTTCTAGGTGCTGAAAATATTGTGGGGGAAAAAACTAAACAAGGAGCCCTTCCCTTGTGGAGCTTATAGTTGAATGGACAATACCTAAAGATAAGATAAATGCAGCCCGTCTATGTTACAACAGAATCCTACTTAACAGCTGAAGGTAGAAGGAGGACAGTCTAGCAACCCTGAAAGAACAGACAGAATCTAGGCCAGCTATCCAGAGGACAACACAGATGGCTGGGTTTGAGGCAGGGTTCTAATACTAGAGCTGGACTAGAACATCTTGCTATCTATGTTAGATTTTTAAGGTTGCCATAACAAATTACCCATAAACTTCTTGACTCAAAACAAAATTATTACAATTCTGGAGGCCAGAAGTCTGAAAGTAAAGCATCAGCAGGCCATGATTCCCCCGAAGTCTCTAGGGGAGAACCCATTTTCCCCCCTTCCATCTTTTGGTGACTCCTGGCATTACTTGGATTATGACAGCATAAGACCAATCTCTTTCTCCATCTTTACAGATCATCCCCTCTTCTCTTTGTATTGTTCTTCTGGGTGCCTTTGATAAGAACAGTCAGCACTGGATCTAAGTTCCACCCAAAATCTAAGGTAATATCATCTGTAGATTCTTAATTCCATTAGCAAAGACTATTTTCACATAAGGTCACAGTCACTTGTACTGGTGGACATATCTTTTTGGAGACCACTATTCAATCTACAGCACTGTATTAATGAAACTTCTCTGTGATCCTAAAATTCTTTGCAAAGTTCTAATTGATCTCATTGCATTATCACTAACTGTTTATATTTATGTCTTCTTCATTAGTCTCAGCTCCTGAATGGTAAGGATGATATATACTTATACATATGTGTTTTATCCCCAGAGACTACCATATATATTCCTTGACATATATAGATACTTAACATATTGTTGAGACATGACTACATTAATGGGTTTTCTCAAGTTCTTTATTTAGAGTCAAATAAAATTAACTGTAGCTACTAAGAAAAGGAGGAAATTATTGTAACAAATTGGGTTATGGTAGCTCACAGAACCAAATAAATAGCTAGAACTAGGTTCAGAAAGAGGGGGGGAAAAAAAACAAAACAAACAAAAAAAAAAAACAGAGCATCCCCAGACATCCATGTGCATGTGCCAGGGCATGATTTCTTCAGAGAGCTCTGCTAGAGCTGTGCTGTCCAAAGCAGGAACCAATACCAAACTGTGGCTATTTCAATTTTAACTTTAATTAACTGGAATAAATACAATTAAAAATTCAGTTCCTTAGTTACATTAGCTCTATGTCATGTTCTCAGTAGTCTCATGTGGCTAGTGGCTACCACATAGGCTGCACAGGTATACCATATTTCTATTACTACAGAGCTCTCTATTAGAAGATTTTGTGCTACAATGAGGCAGTCTCTTAGATGCATCAACTCCATTCATTTTTCTGTCCTATGTCGTGACACCAAAGATTAAAATCCTGGAGAGAGTTTTGGCTGAGGCTGAGTTATGCATCTACCGTTTTGCTAGGATTGTACAGAATGCATCAACGGAAAGCATTTCCCAGACTATACATAATGGAGAAGATATTATTTCCCCAAAGGGAAATTCAGTTCTAATATTAGAAAAAGCAGGAGTGGAATCTGGATCTGCAAAAACATACAAATGTATGCTCCGTATGCCTATCTTTGCATGTTCACACTGTAATTTTAGTGTGAGAATGAAGATGGCATTGCCAGATAGTCTTCATTTATCAGTCAGCTAATTAGAACAGAAGGCAGCCTCTTTATAACGTCCATTCCCTAGACAGGCGTCTGGGATGGGGTATAGAGTGCTATTTGATGGTATGTCAAAAATCCTGGCAGGTAAGGAAAAAACAGAAAGAGCTCTGGAGTCATTTACCTGGTCTCTTAATGTCTGAATTATACTTTCTTTAAATCCAGCCTGGTGATAAAGAAATTAAATATTCTTATCAAGTTTGGGAAGGCTAACATTCCTGGCTTCAAAGGGTCACTTTTTATTATGCTTTAGTGTTCAGCTTCAGCAGGAAAGGGGGGGCGGGGGGAAAAAAAAAAGCTTTTTGTCAGTACTTAGCACCACCAATACATTCATTTTCACTACACAAACTGCCTTTGTTCAGTATTTCCAGTTTGATTTATGACTGCAGATCATATCTCACAGTTCCTTGTGATCTGGTATTAATGTGCATGCAGGGAAAAAAATATCCAAACCTTAAATTGATTGCAACATGAATTTCACAGTCAACTTGCCAAGAATTTAACAGGTCTCTCTTTTCCAGGTTTTGGACAAGAAAAAGAAGTCACCTAAGGCATGAAAACAAGGAATCGAAATGGAGATTGGGCTAGTAATTGAAAGCCCTAGTCCCTGGTTCCAGCACTGAGCCTGATTGTCCTTGTATAAAAAGAAATCGTTGGATTAAGTAATCTTCGGAACCTTTATGGCACCTAAATTCTCTCATTCTAATTATGCTGGTACATGACTGTACTCTGTCACCTCACTCAACTATGCCATTCTCCCTGAACCTCTCCTCTTTATTGGATTCACAGCACTAGACTACTGTAGATGAAGGTAAGTGACAAACAATTCTGATGAATTTACTTACATTTTGTTTGCTGGGTTGTTTTCCCTCTTTCTCTAATAGGTTCTCCAGGACCTTATTATTTCCTTGCCTCTGGAACTTCTTTTTTCCAGAACTAAAATTGGAAGCAGTTAGAAGTGCAGAGCTATTCCTTTATTTGCGTAGGTAATTATTTACCCACTTAAGTAATTATTTGAGGATATCACATATGAAGTTACGCTGCAGGAACAGAATCTGTAGTTATTCCAATCAACTTCTTTTTATAATTGTTACAGGAAAAGAAGAATACCAATATCCTAGAGTAGCTCTTACCATATTTTGTGAAGAAGAAGAATGAACTGCAGTAGACACAGCATTGCAACCACAGATACTATTTCAGTAATAAAGGCACATTTTCTTTGTGGCTCAAAAGCCTGTCTAGCAAGCCCTCAGGTGTGATCCCTGTTCAGGAATTTCCCTCAGCTAAAGGTACCCACTTCCCAAGGGTAGCCTACATATCTGGTCAATGCAAGGGTCCTCGGGAAAGCTGCAAATCCATTTTACCTTCTGTGCTCCAGTGGATTTGGCCAAAGTTTTCATCATGAATGTTTCACAACTCAACTTTTCTCCCTGCCAAATCCTGCCTTCTTTCCTTTCCCTGTCCCTGCTAATGCCCAGACCACTCTAACAAACTTTCTTCACATGAATCTAGGTCTCAGAATCTGTGTCCTAGATTCCCAGCCTCAACACCTTTTTTACAAGACATCATTTCTCTCTCATTGGGAACGATGTAGCCATAGATCTCAACCTCTTGCAGGCTCACTCATATATGTAATATTTACTAAGAAGCACTAAGTGCCATAAATTTTGATAAGCATTGGGATTCTAAAACTATATGAGACAGATATGTTTACTACCGTCATATATAACACATGTATCCCTGTGTTCTCATAGTAAATACCTCTGGTAATCTATTTGAAAGGCTTTCTGCATTTTATTATAGTTGTTATTATGAAGTTTCTAAAATAATTTATAAACAGGCGGATAAAATTGTATGTATTTATCATGTACAGTGTGATATTTTGTAATATATAGTAGAATAGCTAAATCTAGCTATATATTACCTCACAAAGCTATCATTGTAAAATTGTATGTATTTATCATGTACAGCGTGATATTTTGTAATATATAGTAGAATAGCTAAATCTAGCATATATTACCTCACAAAGCTATCATGTTGTGGTGGGAACATTTCAGATCTACTCTCTTAACATTTTTCAAGAATATAATATATTGTTATTAACTACTGTCAACTTGTACAATATTTCTTGAATTTTTTCCTTCTAATAAGAATTGTGCATCTTTTGACCAGAATCTCCCTAACCATATGTGGAATCTAAAAACGTTGATCTCATAGAAGTAGAGAGCAGAATAACAGCTGTCTGTATTTTTGACTAGCATCGGTCTCAGTTGTTCAAGGTCAGGAACCATGCCATAACAGTATCATTTTCAGAATTATAAGGAAAGCCTGATCACAAAGCAAAGAGATTTAACAAGTATTGTGTGATACTACTGTTTGCTAGATAGTTTTAATTATATTGTTACTAATACATTCACTAATAAAACCATGTCACCATATTAATTTCTTCCTTTTATATGTAGAAAACCTAAGGCATAGAGTGGTTAAACAAGTAAGAATTACTCAGGTTGTGGATCCAAGTCAGCCTGTCCCGAAATGTGTGGATTTTGCAGTAAGCATGTCTCCTATGTGTTCTACTGTGTACTGGGACCATACACAGTATGGCCTTAGCACATGTATGATGAATGGCAGAATAAATGAAACAATAAATGAGTGGGCAATAATTTGTAGGTCACCAAGTCACATGCTAAATTTCTTGGTTTATGCTTTCTGTGCTAATCTTGGAGTGTTTCATGTTAGAACAAGGTTCACATTTTCTAGTCATTTGCAGCTATTAATATTATGATATGCTCTTCATCAATTTTACACAGAGTGGAAATAATGTCTACTCTATATTTGGTTCTGTGAACCTTCAGCTCCGGGGAACAGGCCTATAATTAGCATTTGAAAATCACCCCTGAACTCGGTAGAACTGATGAAGATGCCTGATTTCTAGCTAGAAGAAAGCTTTTATGTGGAAACAGATAGAAGTCCATTGCTGATGATAATTTATGGACAAAATCAAAAAGCCAGAAAAAGATCCCTATGTCTACTGGTCCACAGACAATCAAGAGTAGGGTGCTTCCGAAAAGAAACAATGTTTCTTGCCAATCCCCCCACATACCACCCTTTCACATTATCCTACATAAAGGTGAGGAAGTTTTACAAACTATCATAGATTTACTGCATAAGAGAAGATTAAATTTGAACTCCCTGGATCAGGTTTGCAGATTAACGCTATCCTTAACTGGGTTTCATGACCAGCCTTCTGCCTCCTGGTCTCAATGGCTCAGGTATGACATAAATAGAAAACAGGCATTCTTTCTTCCGTCTCAGAATAAACCGCGTTTGGGCCAAACCTGGAAACACACGGTTGATTTCAGAGTAGGAGAGTTTTACAGCCCTATTCCCCCATCCTGGGAAACTGTACAACAGAAAAGCTTTTGCTTTCTAACATTTTCATCATCTTCTACTTACTTGTATTATTTTGACTTTGCTTCATTGCATCCATGGAGGAAGCTGACTTCCTTATAATTATTTGGGTCAATTTTCTCAAAGACCCAAAAAAAAGCCTCTTCTTCATTATACATGTCCTAAAGGGAAATCCACTTAAAAATGAGTTTTAACAAGCAGTCCTTATGCTGACAAATAATTTTCCTTTCTTGTTACCAGAAAGATAGGCTAGCGTGGAGCAAACCTAAATGGGATGTTAAATTTGGATGTTTCTGATTGCCTGCTCTGGGAACTGCTCAAGGTCCATTTAGGAAATGTGCCTTCATTAGAGAAAGTGGCAGTCAGCTTTGCTGACAAAAGTCCTTTAGCTTTCACTCTCTTTCACACATGCTAATACCTGGACTCATGACTTCCACAGTCTGTTGGCTCAGTGTTCTCTGCTCCTGATGTTCCCTACAAGAAGTTAGCAAAATTAAACTGTGTAGCAGCTTATTCTATCACTGTTTTGATGGCTAGCTTTAAGAAACACAGGCTATTTTCATTAAATAAATACGAAAAATCATTTTACATTCTTTAATTTTCCTAATACGTAAGTGGAAAAGAGAAAGGGGCTGGGTGCGGTGGCTCATGCCTATAATCCCAGCACTCTGTGAGGCCAAGGTGGGTGGATCACCTGAGGTCAGGAGTTTGAGACCAGCCTGGCCAACACGGTGAAACCCCATCTCCACTAAAAAAAAAAAAATTAGCCGGGCATGGTGGCATGAGTCTGTAGTCCCAGCTGCTCGGGAGGGTGAGGCAGGAGAATCACTTGAACCCAGGAGGCAGAGATTACAGTGAGCCAAGACTGCACCACTACACTCCAGTCTGGGTGACAGAATGAGACTCTATCTCAAAAAAAAAAAAAAAAAGAAAAGAAAAAAAAGAAAACGCAGAAAGAAATATTAAAACTAACTGCCTACTGGTGAGTACTTTACACATATTGTTTCTTTAAACCTCACAGGAACTATTAAACCCATTTTACAAATGAGGGATCTGAGTTCCTAAAAGGTTAATCTTTGCCACCTAAAACTCAGGAAAACATAACTCTGAATGGACTTGCTGACATATTAAGGAAAAGGCAGACATTAAAGAACAATTCAAAGCAGTATTTTCCAAAAGCACCATGCTTTCAGGATACCAGTGAGTACTGTGCACATACACTTGAAGTGTTGCCTTCAAATGAGTTTAGAACTTCACTGGATTTAGTAGTCTTTTTGAAATTTATCAGGCTTCATTGACTTTAGACTTAAATCAGAAACATTTTTCAATGCAATGACAACTCTTCAAAAATACATATTTAATAACTACATAACGTCACATCCCATTTATGGAATATAATTTCTTTAGCCTTTTGCTTCTTTAGTAATATTTTTCTCCAGTTGTGCTTTAAATTTTAATGTACACTGTGGCTCTCCAAGAATGAAACAGGTATGTAGTGTTAGCTATGTAGTGCTTCAAAACTTACACAGAGCATCTCCGAGGTTCAGCCTTACATAGTTTTCACTTTGGTAATGCCCATACTGAGTTGCCAAGAAATTGTGCTCGTTAAAAAATATACACAGAAATACTTCATATATAAGCTTTGAATAAAGAGTAAGCATTTTTTTAAATACAAACATGTTAATTCCCTAAATTTTTATTAATTTTTCAGCTTTCACTTTTAACAACTGTAATTTCAGAAGTTTACAAATATTTCATTTGTCTGTCTCTCTTTTTGGACAAATAGAAGGATTGTATACCCCTGTTCACCTGAACTAGATGTAGCTGTTTGATTTACTTTGATCAATGACATGGAGACATTAGTATTGTGTGTCACTGAAGGCAGAAGCTTTCCAGGTCTGTATAGGCTTTGCCATGTTCTTTTTCCCTCTGCCACGATGACTGGCCTTGCCACAGAGCAGTGCTCCTCTATTGATTCGGTATTCTGAATTGAAAAAACACAAAGCAGAGCCCCTAGGTAGCATTCAATGGACAAATGTGAGCAAATTAAATAAAAAATAAAGGTTCTTTGTTCTGAGTTACTGAAATTTAGTCTATCTTGACCAATATAATAACTTAGGTAGTATGGCATAGTACACAAAATATCACAAAAAGAATGAGAAAAAAGTGTCAAATTCTGATGGTTGTTATTTACCAACTTGGTAAATAGCTGTGAAATTCACTAACTTCTTCAAAGTTTCTGTTTGGCAAAATAATAAGTGCCTTCCTGGCAGAATCATTCTGCATATCAAAAGAGAAAAGCCATGGGTGTGTTTTTTAAGCTATAAAACACATAACACATATGTATTAGTCTGTTCCCAGGCTGCTAATAAAGACATAACTGAGACTGGGTAATTTATAAAGGAAAAGGGTTTAATGGACTCACAGTTCCACATAGCTGGGGAGGCCTCACAATCATGGTGGAAGGTGAAGGAGCATCTTACATGGCAGTAGGCAAGAGAGCGTGTACAGAGGAACTGCCCTTTATAAAAACCATCAGATCTTGTGTGATTTATTCAATATCACGAGAACAGCAAAGGAAAAACCAGCCCCCATGATTCAATTACCTCTCATGAGGTTCCTCCCATTACACATGGGGATTATAGGAGGTACAATTCAAAAATGAGATTTGGGTGGACAACAGCCAAACCATATCAACATGGAAGGTCTTATTTTTTTAAAGTTTTGGATATGATTTTAAAAGCTATAAACATTAATTAATGTCATATTGCACATACATTTTTGTGGCTTCTATCAGTTTTAATACCAGAAGCCACAGGACATAATTTAAACTCTTGCTTCATTTACTTTACCTATATTCTGTTTCTCTCAAAGCTTAATGAGAACCAATTATATTATTTAGCCATCTTTAATTATAACATACATAAATGTCATTTATACTTATTTAACCTTATCTAGCTACTTAGTATTAAATTAGAAAAGCACAAAATGATTATTTAAAAAATGAGTATGTTCCAAATACAGCTTTATCTTTATTCTAAGTTGAGATTGCTTTCTTAATTCCCACTACACTCTGATTATAATTTAACTTTTTCTAATAGCTGCATTCACTATGTCAGAAAATGTTACTGATCTAGGTTAGAGATAAAGATTGGTAGGAGGTAGTAAATGCACAGCTCTGACCTTTTAGGATAACCCTAAGGTTTTCTAGTCAGCAATTTCCTGAAGTAGGAGAAATAGACACTAATGATGAAGACATATATTTTAATGCAGAGCACTTTACCATTTATGCCCTCTTCATCACTTCTCTAGTGTGGGCGTTCTGTATCACTTGCCTGGACCACTGTAATGTGCCCTAATGGGGCTGCCTAACTTCACTGTAATGCCTAACACACTGTAATGTGCCCTAATGGGCGCTCCCAGGCATACCCACACAAGCTTGTTCCAGTGACCTTTATGTTTCATTAAAATAAACAGATAACCATAGTAACTTCTTCCTTGAAATAATTTAATGGCTCTAAAGCCTTTAATTGCAAAGGGACTAGAATCCACCTCCTCAGCCTAGCACTTCAAGCTCTGCACGGTCTGAATAAATAGTTCTAAAAATGATTCAATTCCTATCTTACTTTTCTTATTTCTTCTGATGCACATTTGATATTTCCAGCACATTAGAATAATTTCTAGTCGTCAAACCTACCTTGGCACTGTAGCCTAACACCTTTTATGCCTGCTCTCACTTCCTCTTGAATTACCTAAACTATCATTCCCACATCTGTCTAGCCATTCCAAGTAGAGCTCTGTATTCTCCAAATTTATAATAATTTCCCACATCTTCTTTGAGTTCCACAAACCTCAAGAATGACTGTTTTATTTCTCACTAGCACAATGAATAGCAACACAGATTTCAGATTAAACAATTACAGTAGATATTTATTGCATGTGGGAATTTGTGAAACGAAATTATTATAAACCACAGATTATTTCCTCTTCAAAACATTTTGTAAAATGGATATTATAATTTATATTTTACACATAGGAAAGTTGAGATTTCAGTAAAGCTAAATAACCTTTTCCAGAAATACACAGAAGCTTATTTTCTAAATAATAATTGCCACAATTTTTGTGACATTTATAAACAAGGGTAAATGAATAAGTGCTCACAAATACACCATATAATGAAGATCTAAATTAAGCCTAGTTCATGTTAAGAAAATACAAAAGGATGAAATTTTTGTTAACTGTACATTTAACATCATTAAGAGTTGAGACATGATCACCAACAAATAAAAAACCGCGGACTGTGGTACAGAGGCACTGTGTACAGGAAAAAATAGTCCCAGATTCTCTGCACTGGCTAATCTGTATCTATAAGAGGCATGTGTTCATCATGGGATACAAATATCTTCACAGATTTTGACAATTCAGAGAGGTCCATCCACATACCTTTTCCCCAAATTTGTCACCAATTTTCCAATCATGCTTCTTCCAAGTCCCTGATCATCCAGCCAAAACCATTTGAT
The DNA here is from genome assembly GCF_003255815.1 of Theropithecus gelada. NCBI lineage: Eukaryota > Metazoa > Chordata > Mammalia > Primates > Cercopithecidae > Theropithecus > Theropithecus gelada. The sequence continues at coordinate 77,313,558 of NC_037681.1, read as the reverse complement.
AGAGCCATGAATCAGTACATAATCACACATTGGCCAATTGTCCCTCTGTGCAAAGTGCACAAAAAGGGGCACTGCTCAAAGTTCTGCACACTGGGAAAACTTCCCTTCACTGCTGTCCTTCAGGGATATCCTAAAAAGAGGCTGTAGTGTTACAGCTACCCACTTTTGGGTGGTGCCTGCATATCCTGCAGAACCATCTGTGAACCAGACCCTAGTCTTCTCTTCCTCTGTCAACTAATCCTAGGGAACTCCCCATGAGTCCATCGGTGCAGGCTGGGGGAGAGAAGGAAGGGTTGCAAGAGTGGTGTAACTTCCTTGTGCCTTCAGGACCTGCTTGAGCCCAATCACGTATATACCACTTCCATTTGATGATGGAATGCTGCTGTGCATATCCCACTTTATGGCTAGATGAGTCAGAAAGCACCCAGTTCATAATAGGCAATTCAGGTTGCATGGCGACTTGATGATCCGTAGTCAAATGTTCAGTTTCCACCAAAGCCCATTACCAGACAAAGAGCTATCTCTCAAAAGGATAGTTATCTGCAGAAGATGACAGGGCCTTGCTCCAAAATGCTAGCAGCCTCCACTGTGATTCACCTATGGGAGTCTGCCAAAATCTCCAAACAGCATCCCTATCTGCCACCGACACCTCAAGCACCATTGGATCTGCTGGGTCATATGGCCCAAGTGGCAGATCAGCTTGCACAGCAGCTGGGACCTGTTGCAGAGACTTCTTCTCTTCTGGACCCCACTCAAAACTGGAAGCCTGAAGCCTTTTGGGTCAATGAATAAATGGGCTGAAGTAACATACCTAAATGAAGAATGTGTTGTCTCCAAAATCCAAATAGACCCACTAGGCGTTGTGCCTCTTTCTTGGTTGTAGGAGGGTCCAAATGTAGCAACTTACTCTTTACCTTAAAAGGAATATCTTGACAGGCCCCCCACCACTGGACCCCTAGAAATTTTTCTGAGGTAGAAGTTCCCTTAATTTTAGTCAGATTTATCTCCCATTCTCTGACACACAAATGTCTCACCAATAAGTCCAGTGTGTTTGCTATTTCTTGCTCACTGGATCCAATCAGCATAATGTCATCAATGTAATGGACCAGTGTGATATCTTGTGAAAGCGAAAAGCAATTAAGTTCTCTCCAAATAAGATTACGACACAAAGCCTGAGAGCTGATATACCCCTGAGGTAGGAGAGTAAAGGTATATTGCTGGCTTTGCCAGCTGAAGGCTTCTGGTGGGCTTTATGGACAGGAATGGAGAGAAAGGCATTTTCCAAGTCAATGGCTGCATACCAGGTACCAGGAGATGTGTTAATTTGCTCAAGCACTGAAACCACATCTGGTACAGGAGCTGCAACTGGAGTCACCACTTGGTTAAGCTTATGATGATCCACTGTCATTCTTCAAGATTTGTCTTCTGCACAGGCCAAATAGGAGAGTTGAATGCTGATGTGGTGGGAATCACCACCCCTGCGTCTTTCAAGTCCTTGGTGGTGGCACTAATCTCTGCAATCCCTTCAGGGATGCAGTATTGTTTTTGATTTATTATTTTTCGAGGTAGAGGCAGTTTTAATGGCTTCCATTTGCCCTTTCCCACCATGATAGCCCCCACCCTACCAGTCAGGAAGCCAATGTGAGGGTTCTGCCAGCTGCTAAGTATGTCTATGCCAATTATGCATTCTGGCACTAGGGAAATGACCACAGGATGAGACCAGGAACCCCCTGGTCCCACTGTAAGGCATACCTGAGCTAAAACTCCATTAATTACCTGACCTCCATAAGCCTCTACTTTAACTGGAGAACAACAATGATGTTTTGGGTCCCCTGGAATCAACGTCAGCTCTGAGCGAGTGTCCAGTAGTCCCTGACATGTCTGATCATTTGCCTTTCCCCAACGCAGTTACCCTGGTAAAAAGGCCAGCGGTCTCCTTGGGGAAGTATGGGAGAAAGATTAACAGCATAAATTGTTGATAGTATGGTGGGGTCCTTCCTCAAGGAGACCCAGCCTCCCCTTCATTCTGGGGTTCTGGGTCTGGAAACTGGCTCAAGTCTGGAAATTGATTGAGGGGCCATGATTCTGTTTTTTATAATTCAAATTAGTCTTTTGTCCATTCAACCTGAAAGTTTTCTTCTAATATAAATTAAGTAGGAATGCAGTAGGCTTCTTATCAATTTCACTTCTAGGAACACTGTGATTAATTAGCCAATGCCAGAGCTCTGCATGAGTCAGACTATTCTGATTGCTGCCTTGCCTCTGCTGTCCATTACGGTAGCTATGACCACCTTGCTTTTGACAGTTGAGTGCCACCACTTGGCCCCTACCTCCTTGCAATCCAATTATTCCCATTGTATTTAAATTTTGTAGTTAAGTGACTGCAGTTCCCACTGTTAGATCTGACATACAGAGAAGAGTAATTACAGGGCTCTTCAAAGGTGCAGGTGCTGCCCTCACAAATCTATTTTGCATAGCGTTGGTCAAGTGTATATTTTCTGGACCTTCCCAGCTGGGATGAATAGGTCTAAAGTGACTAATCCACTCCACCATCCCAATCTCCCTAAGCCTTTGGATCCCTTCCTCTACATTAAAACAAGGGAGATCAGTCATTTCCAGCTTGCTCACAGTGGGCCATCTTTTAATCCATATTTCAGTTAACCAAGCAAAAAAACTATTAGAACCTTTTCCAACTCCCCGAGCTGCAACATTAAATGCAGAATCCCTACTTAGTGAGCTCAAATCAATAAATTCTGTCTGATCCAACTCTATATCCCTTCCACCATTAACCCACACCCTTCATATCCATTCCCATGCCTGATCTTCAGATTTCTGTTTATATAAATTACAGAACTCAAGTAGTTCTTTTCGGGTGTAGGGCACCTCCTCATGGGTCATACTCTGAACTTCACCTCTGGGAGCCTGCCAGTATTTTAGTCTAGTTACAGGTCTAGAAGCAAATAGGGGTGTTGGGGGCAGTTCCCGAAGAGAATCAACATTATTGTGCCTGGCAACTGCCTCAGGGGAGGACATCACTATTGCCTCAGGCAATACAGGGCTTATCTCCTCAGACAAAGATGGAAAGGCTGATGACAGCATACTTCAGGCAGGGGATGTTGCCACTGCTGGGGATGGGGAAGCTGTTTCTTCTGGCAAGAATGGTTCATCAGAGTTTACAAGCTCAGTGTCCCCAGCTTCAACAGGGTCCTCCCACATGTCCTCATTCCAAGTTGCAGGGTCCCATTATTTTCCAATCAATGCCCTCACTTTAACAGTAGACACCTGGTAAGGCTGCGCATGCACCTTTCATCGCAGGTCAGCCACTTGCATGATACAAGCTTGTATCTGGTCTTCCACAATTTCAGCTCTTTCTTTACAGGAGATAAGACTCTGACTCAGGGCAATCTTAGAAGATTTGAGGCTCAGTATCTGTTTCTGAACGTGGGAGTTGGAATCCGTGAGTTGATCATTTTCTTTCATCACTTTGTCCTGTGAACTTAGGAGCAACCAACCAACCAGCTTCGTTTTGTTCCTTGGTTCTCCACATATGGTCAAAGTTATCATGTACAGAGTCACCAAACTGCTTGCTTCTCACAAGTGGTGAATCAGGAATGTCAAATGCATTTATTAACTCTCTAAACAGTTCAGGCCAGGGACTATCAGTGTTCTCTATACTATTAGAAGTAGAATCCTTAGCATTTTGAGGTCTAATCATAATAAGCAGCCAACTCCAGAAACCCCCAAACCAATGAAAGAACTCCATCTTTAATATTCTGTTTCTCTAGAACCACTCCTGGTACCAAAATCTGTTTTAGGGTTCTCTAGAGGGACAGAACTAATAGGATAGATATATATATTCAGATATATACATCTCTATATATATAGATATATATCCTAATATATATCTATATCGGTATACATATATATGGAGTTTATTAAGAAGTATTCATTCACACAATCACAAGGTCCCACAATAGGCTGTCTGCAAGCTGAGGAGAAAGGAAGCCAATCCAAGTCCCAAAGTTGAAGAACTTAGAGTCCGATGTTTGAGGGCATGAAGCTTCCAGCATAGGAGAAAGATGTAGGCTGGGAGGCTAAGCCAGTCTAGCTTTTTCATGCTCTTCTGCCTGCTTTATATTCACTGGCAGCTGATTAGATGTTGCCTACCCAGATTAGGGGTGGGTCTGTCTTCCACAGCCCACTGACTCAAATGTAAATCTCCTTTGACAACACCCTCACAGACACGCCCAGGACCAACACATTGCATCCTTCAATCCAATCAAGTTAACACTCAGTATTAACCATCACAGTAGTGGAACAGCATAATCAGATTTTTACGTTAGAAAGATGATTTTAAATGACCATATAGAAAATGGACCACAAGAGCAATAAGAGTGACTAATGATAAGGGACAACATAACCAGTCACATGTAATTTTTAAAATATATACCCAACGCTTTTACTCCTGCTAGGACACTTACAATCTCAGGTAACTGGGCAGTCAACCAGTGACTACAATAGGTTAAAAGGTAGAAATGTTGCCTCCTCAGCGTCACCCTACAGGACTGAATCCCAAGCCCCTCCCTCTCTTTTTCATTATATCTTCCATTAAACTTGGATCTGATTTCACTGCTCTGAAGCAAAAGGAAAGTCCTAATCTAGCTATTTGTTATTTCCAGTGGTATCAGACAGGATAAACCCAACCAGATGCACCCAGCACTTTGGCATAAATCAGCCATGCCCATGGGGAGAACAGGAGACAGAACATGGGCAGACTGGTGTTGGAAAAAAAATGATACAAGAAAGTTTCATATTTCATGATTAAAATGAATAGCGAGAGGTCAATGTGTGCCCCTCACAGGCAAGGGATGTTTCTGTATGCCTAGTCACACCCACGGTGTCTGGCACATAGCAGTATTTCAGTAAATGTTGAAAGGGATAAAATACTGAAGAAAAGGAAGAAAGAGGGGATGAAAGTGAAAGGAAAGAAGGAAGGAGGAGAGGAAAGGAAGAGGAGAGGAAGCAAAACAAAATATAAATTTCATTGTGGGGACTGACAATCATTTAGCAAATTATATTAAGTAAACTCACAAAGGGGCAAATTCAGAAAGCTACAAGTTCTAAAGAGGCTCCATTTTACATATAAAATCATGATTAAAATCAGATTATTTTTCTGTAGTTTAAGGTTTCCATGATGAACATAGATGTTGACAGTTTAGCCCTCAAGGGAAATTCAGGGAGCCAGAAATTGCTCGCTCAGCTGTGACACCACTGACAAAGATCTAAAAAGAGCAGAACATTTGGTGAAGGAAAAATCACTGGATTCACAAACGCTCTGATGTGATCAACAGTATTTTCTGATATGCAGAGAGCACATGTCCAAGAGATGGACAAGATGAGCTCCCACAAGGCTGAAGATATCAGCTCTGAAATCTCCCAGTCACTTCACCTTGGCTTGCCTTGACTGCTAGTTAGCAATCCCCAAGGAATATATCATTAAAGTTGATAGACGCATAGTTTGTATTGGTATATACTAAGGAAAATATTAAACTGAACTGCTTACTCTTCACTTCAGGTTGCTGCATCAGCAGCATAATCCTTTTCAGCTGCCTGAAATTTGAAACGGTGATTTTAGTGTTGTTTGTATTTCCAGAGAGTTTGTGGCCTTTGTGAAGAAAGTTAAAAGCATTTGAGTAAATGTGCTGAAATTGTATTGTCATTTAAAAATTCAATACATAAGGAGATCAGAGTTGTACAATATATATCAACTGATAGGAGCTAAATTTGCAGTTCTCTGGCCAGCCAGTACAGCTCTTTCACAAGTCTGCAAGCCCATTCTATCAAGCTCATTAACCTTTTAGCTAGTTTTAAAACCTACAAAAAAAACTCGTTTACAAAATTGAATAGGCTAGGTACTGAAAGCTCTGGTCTTGTATTGTCTGGAACTTATTTTAGGGGAGGATGGTTTTATATACTGTCCTTTCTAAAAATAAATTTGGAGCAGTCAATTCTTGCTTTCTTTTTCAATGTTTCAATCTCCTTTTAAAGGGAAGCAATTTACTATAGTGTTAAGAGCATAAGTTTTATAGTTGGAGAACCTAGGTATGATTCCCAAATTTGCCACTCACTAAGCTAAAAGATGTTGGTCGAGTTGCTGAGCATATCTGTACCTTTCTTCTCTCATTAGCAAAATAGAAATAGCAATACTACCTACATAACATAAAAAGCATCATTGGGAACATTAAGTGCATTAGCCCATGGAAATTTCTTATAACATAGCCAGGCTGACGGTAAGCACTCAAGTCAAGAAACATCAAGTATAATGATTGTATTTAACACTAGTGATAATATTCAATACCATTTTTGCCAATCATTAGATGCTAATGTCCCTAACTTCCAACACACTAAGTCATCTATTTGCTTCCACATTTTCTTGACTCTCCCTCAGTTCCATACTAATTTACTTGTCATTTCCAAAACTTTTAGAGCAATCAATTTAAGTCTTATTTGACAATAGCCTGCAATAAGAAATACATTTTATATTTCAATGTAGTAAATATATATATGACTCTACCTTCCACCCCCCACACACATATATACACCACAAAACCCCACACATTTTCACAAAACAATATTTATCATTAATATATATGATAGACTTGATATGTTTCATTTATGCACTTCTATGTAAAAAGAAATACTGGGTATGGTTTATCAAACTGATTTCATAATCTATAACTAAATGATGGCCCAAAGTTTGAAAACCAATTTTCTAGAGGAAAAGGGCTAATCAGATGAACTGCTATGATCAAAGGATAATGTTAAGTAATGAATTCGCCTAGCCCTGGAGGAACAGATTTGCCTGTTAGCAGAGTTCTAAAATAATTTACCTAAAAGAAATGTGTGGGAATGATGGGTAAGTAGGAGAAATATTACACTGAAAAAGGTCCACTTCTATTTCCTAAACTTATGTTAAATGTGTGTCATATTCCTGAGTCTTATAGGTTCCTCTATCAACAGCTACCTCTGCAACATCTGTTTGTGATTACACTGACCACTAAAATAGGAGATTCAAATATGTCTATGACAAGTCAATCAACAATTTAAAACAAACACCTAATTTTGGTGTGGTGGTAGGTACTTAGTCTCAGGAATAGTTGACCACAAATTACCCACTTAGAAAAGAATTGACAATGCCAGAAATGCCTCCATTGGTGGTCTTGTGACCTGTAAATGGAAGGCTTCTTATTGATGGAGCTTTCTGAATATTCTACTAGAGCATTACAAAATAAGACTGCATTGACAAGATAAAAGTAGACAATTAGCTTAGTCAATTCTATTTGAAAAATAAGTTAATACATTATTTGCTTCCATGACATTCAAAACAAATTTTTAATTTTGTCGCTAATATATGCTAACAGCTTTTTTTTTCTATGCATAATGAACCTCTTTGGCAGTCTGAAGAAGTCTATAGACCCATTCTCAGAAAAATGTTTTTAAATAAATAAGACAGTAAAATGGCAAAGGAAACTAATTATATTAAAATATTGTTCTATTTTTGGGGTCCTTGAGGGTCCCTGGAACTCAGGTAAAGAACTCTATGGCTATGACTTAAAAAACAAACAAACAAAAATACCATAATGCTTTAGTTTTCTACTCTGCCTAAGACATCCCTCACTTGCACTGCCTCCAAAAAAGTGAAAGAGGATGTGAACTTGGACTGTCATGAGTAAGAAACAACTGTGGTTACAACTGGAAGAACACCTGCACTCAAATGAAATAACTGCTACTATTATTAGAGGTATTGCCTGACACTATGACCCAAAAGTAGAGGAGATTTGAAGGCTTCCTAAATTAGTCTTTTGGTTTTCTATGTTCAAATAAGCTTTTTCACCTCTTCAGGGTTATTTGTATCTTGTCTTTATATTATTTTGATCGTTCACTGCCAGAAAATTTTCTAACATTATGACTTACATATTGATATAATCTTGTTTCTGAAATGTCAATCATAAATGTTGCTCGAAGGAAGTTCTTTCTACTATTGATGAATCTTTCCTGTGTTATCAATCTTGCTAATTTCCCGGATAGAGATGAGTGAGTGACAGATAATTCTGAGTGTTGGAGATTAGAAATGAACTAAACAAAATCAGACATTAAAACATGAAAAATAATACAAATTTAAAATATTATTCAACTGCCCAGGCACTTTATGAAGCAATCCAACCCATTTATTTTCATGATATTCCTAAGGGAAGCTGTATAATTTGTTTCAGACTGAGAAAAATCAACCCAACATTCTCTCTACTTTCATATTTACAGTCAATTACATGAAATATTCAAACAGGAAATTGCCCCAGGATCTAAACCATCCATAAATAATTCAAATTGTCAACTTTCGGCAGATACCCTAAAAGCACTGTTTTTGTTTGTGAAAAATTGAGAAGTTTCATACAGAAGAAGATATGTATATGGGGAATCCATCCACAGTGTTTTACAATAAAGCATGCCATGCTCTCGTGTTACTGGATGACATTCCTGGAATACAAGTTCAGAAAGTGACATTCTCCTTAGAGCTAGTTATTAGCAGGACAGAGGAGATTCTCTACATAACATAAAGACATCAAACAGAGTTTTAAATTTTAGCATTTACAGCAATATTTTTATGCAACTATTCAAAAAAGAGCAGAAATAATTTATTTCAAACATTAAGCTAATTGATAATGTCCATGTATACAGTGACTCATTAAGTGTCTAATATCCTCCTGTCACTCTACTTGGTGCTTTAGAGAATGACTGGATAAAATACAGCCCTTACCACAAAGAACCCTTATTACACTTAAGGAGAAATGTATATAAATTTTAAAATGAGCCTTACATAAAACCATATAATATAAACAGCATTCATTATAAATTATATTAAAATTAAATGTCATATTTCAAATATAAATGTATATAATGTAAATGTATACAAATGTATACCATATCTTTTTCGAAGCTACTTGTGTTGATCAAATCTTCCATTTTACGATATTTTTCAATCATAGCTGACTATCACATAAGGTGGGAGAAAGAGCAGAAACATACGTTCAGTTGTCCTTATGGCAAGTGTTTGCAATAACCTACAGCAGTTATCTACATAGCAGTAAGGTTTAAGCTGAAAGGAAAACAGATAGCCAAGTGAATAAAGTTTGTTCATACAATATTGGTTATGGTTAATTAGACCAAAAATCATGAAGAGGCTAGTTCCATTCTTACAAAATTAAGCCTTATAACTTGTAATGATGAATTTATCTATTAAAAACTATTTGTCGAAAGTATATTGGGTATTGGCATGTTTCCTAAACACTTGAAACACAGAGGTGAATTAAATACACAGGTCACATGGAAAGATACAAGTATATATAGAAGTAAAAAGGTAGTATAGTAAATATAGTATTTTAGATATTTTGAAATCTACAGGAAAGCAAAATTAACCTTTTTAGACTGCAGGGCGGTCAGACAAATAGAAGATATTCCATTGTTTGAGGTGATATTTGAGGTGAGTTTTTTTGTTTGCTTGCTTGCTTGTTTTTTGAGACGGAGTTTTGCTCTTATCGCCCAGGCTAGAGTACAGTGGCACGATCTCGCCTCACTGCAAACTCCACCTGCCATGTTCAGGTGATTCTCCTACCTCAGCCTCGCGAGTAGCTGGGATTACAGACACACACAACCATGCCCGGTTAATTTTGTATTTTTAGTAGAGACAGGGTTTCACCATTTTGGTCAGGCTGGTCTCGAACTCCTGACCTCAGGTGATCCACTTGCCTCGGCCCCCAAAGTTCTGGGATAACAGACATGAGCCACCATGCCCAGCCTTGAAGTAAGTTCTAAAGGGTAAGTTGGAAATGGCATTATAGGATGAGGTAGAAAATATATCCAAAGGCACAATGGTAGAAACGGCATGACAGGACATCAGATTTCAACATGTAAAGAGCTTTAAACTAATTGCTTCCATTCTTAAAACAGAAAAGAAAAAAAAAAAAAAACTGGGAAAACTGAAAATCAGTGACTTTTCTTAGACACATCAGAAATCTCAGGCCTTAGATCAAATCACCACCCTCAAATCTGGAGACACAGGGGGATCCAGAGAGTCAGAGGTGAGATTTGTTCACCTGAGGAAGCAGCCACTGGAGCCATAACCTGGTAGGAAGACTAAAATAGTAATTTTGATGAATTACAGGAAGCTGAATATGGACTAGCTTTGGAGTGAAAATCTTGGTGCTGCAATCTTGAGGGAATCTTTATAGTTTCATGGGCTTTACCTTCAGGAATCCCACTAGCTTCTCACAGTAAATATCCAATAAAAATTTCCTGTGGCTCTGGTGGGTTGGAAGGTGGGCAAAGAAGAGAATAGTTGTGAAATGAGCCCAGAGTCTACTCTATAAGTCCATAATCAAGACCTGCTCTCCAGGTTAAAAATGCTTTGCCAGAACCTTATCCAGGATGAAAGGAGGGAATTCCTACTAATTCAGCCCCTTCCGTTCTCCTGTCTCAGCTAAGGGAAAAATCACTCAACAGGGGTCAGAGCTTCAAGTAAATAGATTAGAAATGTTTCTGGCAGGAAAAGAAGCAGAGGGATAGAAGATGGGGTTGGGGTGCTGTACTCTTTGAAAATCACTTGTGAAGGGTACAGCCTTGAGAGCCCACTAAATGTTGAGATATAACCAGAAGATTACAGAACATTTCTATTCCCCAACACTGTACTATTCAACAGGGACCCAGAATAATAATAATGGGTTACAGCTAAAAGAGTAGTAAGACATGGATTTTCTCTAAGGGAGAGTAGTTAGGGAAGCCAAAGTCAAGTCGAGATAAAAATGAGAACACAAGAGAAGTCAAAGCCCCTGGCAATTACAGCTACAGCAAACATTAAACCCCGACCAATTCTTAGCCAGATTGGCATAAACTCTCATACTAAAGACTCATTTACCTCAGCTCCTGTAATCTGGTACAACATGTCAACATTTCAACCAAAAAAAATTGCAAGACATGGCAAAACGCAAGGAAAACACAATCTGAATAGACAAATTAATCATCAGAACTAGAATCAGATTTCACTTAGATGTTGGAATTATCAGAAAGGAATTTAAAATAACTGTTATTAAAGGGTTAAGGAACCTAGTGGAAAAAATGAAAATGCAAGACCAGATGGGTAACATAAGAGAGAGATAGCAAAGACTTGGAATCAACCCAAATGTCTATCAGTGACAGACTGGATTAAGAAAATGTGGCCCATATACACCATGGAATACTATGCAGCCATAAAAAAGGATGAGTTTGTGTCCTTTGTAGGGACATGGATACAGCTGGAAACCATCATTCTCAGCAAACTATCGCAAGAACAGAAAACCAAACACCGCATGTTCTCACTCATAGGTGGGAATTGAACAATGAGATCACTTGGACACAGGAAGGGGAACATCACACACTGGGGCCTACAGGGCCTATTGTGGGGAGGGGGGAGGGTGGAAGGATAGCATTAGGAGATATACCTAATGTAAATGACTAGTTAATGGGTGCAGCACACCAACATGGCACATGTATACATATGTAACAAACTTGCACATTGTGCACAGGTACCCTAGAACATAAAGTAGAACTAAAAAAAAAAAAAGAGAGAGAGAGATAAAAACCCTTTCTCAGACAAACATGCATTAAGAGAATTCACATACAGCAGACCTGCCCTGCAATAAATTTTAAAAGAAGTTCTTTAGGCAGAACATAAATAATGTAGATCAGGAGCTTGGATCTACATAAATAAAAAGTATGAGAAATAGAATAAATGAATGTAACAAATTCTTTAATTCTTAATTGACCTAAAAGATAACTCTTTGTTAAAAGCAATAATAGCAACAATGTATTGGGTCATTATAGCATATGGATAGGTGAAATGAATTGCAGCAAGTTCACAGGAACTGAAAGGAGGAACTGGGAATACTTTCTTATAAAGTATCTACACAACATGTGAAGTTGTACAGTGTTATTTGAAAGTGGATTAGGCTATAGGTTTTTAAAGCTGCATATTGTAAACTCCAAGGCAGCTACTAAATATTTTTAAATGTTTCATGAATATTGATACAAAACTTCTCAATAAAATATTAGCATATTAAACTCAACAATGTACAAAAAGAATTATATGCCACGATCTTGCATGTTCTACTCCAGGCATATAAGGCTGATTCAACAGCATTTAAACATTTAAAAAATAAATACAATTCATCGTATCAACACACAAAAGAATAAAACCATGTGATCACATCAACAGATGCAGAAAAAAGCATGTGTAAAATTCCACTCCTATCCGTGATAAAAACTCCCAAAAAACTAGAAATAGAGCTGAACTTCCACAACTTGTTCTAAAAATTTGTTTTTTAAACCTACATCTATTATAACACCCAATAGTGACAAACTGGCACATTCCTTTTAAGATTGGGAATAAAGCAAGAATGTCCCCTCTCACAATTATTATTCATCATTTTACTGGAAATCCTAACTAACGCAATAAGAAAAGAAAAGGAAATAAGATGTACAGATTAGGATACATGACTGACTATGTAGAAAATCTAAATGAATTAACAACAACAATAAAATTTCCTGGAACCAATAAGCAATGATAGCAAGGGTGCCAGACAATAAGATTAATAAACAAAATTCAATTGCTTTCCTGTATACTAGCAGTGAACAAGTGAAATTTGACATGAGAAACAGCATTTACATCAGCACCCATCAAAAAAATTAAAATCTTATTTACAAAGCTAACAATAAGATCTGTATTATGAAAACTATAAAACTATGATGAAAGCAATCAACAAAGATCTAAGAAAAAAATCTGCACACAAATGTTTATAACAGTTCTATTCATAATTACCCAAAATTGAAAGTAATAAAGATGTGTTTCTTTACATCAAATTTCAATTACACACTTCTGGTACATTCACAAAATTTAATATCATTTGCTGATAAAAATAAATGTGTTAGCAAGCTATGAAAAAACTTAAAGAACTTAAGAAGGACTTTAAGTGCATATTGCTAAGTAAAAGATGTTAGTTTGAAAAGCCTGCACCCTGTATGATTCCAACTATACAATATTGTATAAAAGGCAAAACTATAGAGACAATAAAAGGATTAGAAGTTGCCAGAAGTTCCATTATAGGCTGGAAAAAGAGGGGAGAGATAAATAGATGAATCACAGGGGATTTTTAGGGCACTGAAATTATTCTGTATGATACTATGATGGTGGATATATGACATTATGCATTTGTCAAAACTCATAGAATGTATAACCCAAAATCGGACCCTATAATAAACTGTGAAATGTAGTTAATAATGTCTCTAAAAGTTAATAAAGTCTCCAAAACTAATAAAATAAGATATAGATATTGTCAGATTGGATTAAATAAAAAAATGAGATTCAACTGCATGTTGTCTATAAGAAACATAAGAAATATCTTAAATATAAAGATTCAGATGGGTTCAAAGTACAGATATGGAGAAAAATATATCATGCTAACTCCAATCAAAAGAAATTTGGGGTAATTATATTACTTTCAGACAAATCAGACATTGAAACAAAGAAAATTATCAGAATAGAGACAGTACAGAATGATTAAGGGATCAATTCTCCAAAAAGACATAATCCTGTGTATGCACTTTTCAGAAAAGCATAAAAACACAAGAAGCAAAACCAGATAAAACGGCAAAAATAGATGAATCTACTCTTCCAGCTGGAGACTTCAACATATCTCTGTCAGTAATTGATAGAGCAAGCAGGCAGAAAATCAGTAAAGATATAGATGACCTGAATAGCACTATCAATGTGATCTACTTGACATTCATAGAATACTCCTTCCAATGTCAAAATACACATTGTTTTCAGGCATACATGAAACATGCATCAAAACAAATCACATTGTGGGCCATAAAGCATACACTGACAAATTTAAAAGAATAAAAGTCATGCAAAGTATGTTCTCAGGACTCAATGGATTAAACTAGAAATCAGTAACAGAGAGGTAGCTGGAAAATCACTGAATATTTGAAAAGTAGACAACACACATCTGTTAACTCATGAGTCAAAAATGAAACCTCAAAAAAATTTCACTTGTCCAAAATGGCATGAAAAGTACATTGAACTCTAGTGTATGTTGTCATATGAGAATGATAGGAAGTAGGGCTGGGGAATGGACAGAGCTCATAATATAAAAGGTCTTCCAGATCATAAGGAAAATGTTAGTCTTTATTCTCTAAGTGAAATTGTATCATTGATGTCACTGAGATCATATATGCAGTTTAGAACAATATCTACCAGATATACACACCAACCTATCAGCTATACAGTAGGCCAGATATTATAATTCTGAACTAAGGCAGAGGCAGCATGATTGGAAAGAAAGAATGCCAAATGATAACCAGGAGGTATAACCAACAGAACCTCACACTCCAGTATGGGTTGAAGATAAAGAAAATGGAAAGTGATTCTCTGGTTTAGGCCTCTAGACAGATGATGATGCTATTTACTGACATAGGAAGTGAAAACGTTTGTTTTTAACACAAAGATATTAATTTCTAATAACATAAGTTTAAAAATGGCTATTGTATTGATCAGCTGGTAATCAATTTATTCTCATTGTAAGGATTCTAAAAGATTTATTTTGAAATTCTCAGGGGTCCCTTCCAAGATGGCCAAATAGCAACAGCTCTGGTCTGCAGCTCCCAGCGAGATCAACGCAGAAGAAGGGTGATTTCTGCATTTCCAACTGAGGTACCTGGTTCATCGCATTGGGACTGGTTGGACAGTGGGTGCAGCCCATGGAGGGTGAGCTGAAGCAGGACGGGGCATGCCTCACTCGGGAAGTGCAAGGGGTGGAGGGGATTTCCCTTTCCCGGCCAAGGGAAGCTATGACAGACCGTACCTGGAGAAACAGTATACTCCTGACCAAATACTGCACTTTTCCCACAGTCTTAGCAACCAGCAGACCAGGAGATACCCTCCCATGCCTGGTTCAGTGGGTCCCATGCCAATGGAGGCCTGCTCACTGATAGCACAGCAGTCTGAGATCTACCTGCAATGCTGCAGCTTGACAGGGGTAGGGAATCTGCTATTGCTGAAGCTTGAGTAACTCACAGTGTAAACAAAGTGGCCAGAGCCCAGCGCAGCTCAGCAAGGCCTACTGTCTCTATAGATTCCACCTCTGGGGGCAGGGCATAGTAGAACAAAAAGCAGCAGACAGTTTCTGCAGACTTAAATGTCCCTGACAGCTCTGAAGAGAGCAGTGGTTCTCTCAGCATGGCATTCAAGCTCTGAGAACAGACAGACTGCCTCCTCAAGTGGGTCCCTGACCCCCATGTAGCCTGACTGGGAAACACCTCCCAGTAGGGGCTGAGAGACACCTCAAACAGGTGGGTGCCCCTCTGGGACAAAGCTTCCAGAGGAAGGATCAGGCAGCAATATTTGCTGTTCTACAGCCTCCACTGGTGATATCCAGGCAAACAGGGTCTGGAGTGGATATCCAGCAAACTCCAACAGACCTGCAGCTCAGGGGTCTGACTATTAGAAGGAAAACAAACAAACAGAAAGGAATAGCATCAACATCAACAAAAAGGACATCCACACCAAAACCCCATCTGTAAGCCACCAAAATCAAAGACTAAAGGTAGATAAAACCACAAAGATGGGGAGAAACCAGAGCAGAAACGCTGAAAATTCCAAAAAACAGAACGCCTCTTCTCCTCCAAAGGATCGCAGCTCCTCACCAGCAATGGAACAAAACTGGACAGAGAATGAGTTTGACGAGTTGACAGAAGTAGGCTTCAGAAGGTCATTAATATCAAACTTCTCTGAGCTAAATGAGCATGTTCTAACCCATCACAAGGAAACTAAAAACCTTGAAAAAATGTTAGATGAATTGCTAACTAGAATTAACAGTGTAGAGAAGACCTTAAATGACCTGATGGAGCTGAAAACCACAGCATGAGAACTTTGTGACTCATGAACAAGCTTCAATAGCCAATTCGATCAAGTGGAAGAAAGGATATCAGTGATTGAAGACCAAATTATTGAAATAAAGTGAGAAGACAAGATTAGAGACAAAAGAGTGAAAAGGAATGAACAAAGCCTCCAAGAAATATGGTACTACATGAAAAGACCAAATATACGTTTGATTGGTGTACTGGAAAGTGATGGGGACAATGGAACCAAGTTAGAAAACACTCTGCAGGATATTATCCAGGAGAATTTCCCTAACCTAGCAAGGCAGACCAACATTCAAAATCAGGAAACACAAAGATACTTCTTGAGAACAGCAACCTCAAGACACAATCGTCAGATTCACCAAGGTTGAAATGAAGAAAAAAATGTTAAGGGCAGCCAGAGAGAAAGGTCTGGTTACCCACAAAGGGAAGCCCATCAGACTAACTGCAGGTCTCTCCACAGAAACCCTACAAGCCAGAACAGAGTGGGAGTCAATATTCAACATTCTTAAAGAGAAGAATTTTCAACCCAGATTCTCATATCCAGCCAAACTACGCTTCACAAGTGAAGGAGAAATAAAATACTTTACAGACAAGCAAATGCTGGGAGATTTTATCACCATGAGGCCTGCCTTATGAGAGCTCCTGAAGGAAGCCCTGAACATGGAAAGGAACAACCAGTACCAGCCACTGCAAAAAACATGCCAAATGGTAAAGACTATTGATGCTATGAAAAAACTGCATCAATTAATGGGCAAAACATAACCAGCTAACATCATAATGACAGGATCAAATTTACACATAACAATATTAACCTTAAATGTAAATGGGCTAAATGCTCCAATTAAAAGACACAGGCTGACCAACTGGATAAAGAGTCAAGACCCATCAGTGTGCTGTATTCAGGAGACCCATCTCATGTGCAAACATGCACATAGGCTCAAAAGAAAGGGACGGAGGAAGATCTACCAAGCAAATGGAAAGCAAAAAAAAAGCAGGGGTTACAATCCTAGTCTCTGATAAAACAGACTTTAAACCAACAAAGATCAAACGAGACAAAGAAGGCCATTAAATAATCATAAAAGGATCAATTCAACAAGAAGACCTAACTCTCCTAAATATACATGCACCCAATACAGGAGCACCCAGATTCATAAAGCAAGTCCTTAGAGATGTACAAAGAAACTTAGACTCCCACAAAATAACAATGGGAGACATTAACATCCCAGTGTCAATATTAGACAGATCAACGAGACAGAAGGTTAACAAAGATATCCAGAACTTGAACTCAACTCTGGACCAAGCAGACCTAATAGACATCTCCAGAACTCTCCACCCCAAATCAACAGAATATACATTCTTCTCAGCACCACACTGCATGTATTCTAAAATTGACCACATAATTGTTAGAAATATACTCCTCAGTAAATGTAAATAATATAAATCACAACAAACTGTCTCTCAGACCACAGGGCAATCAAATTAGAATTCAAGACTAAGACTATCACTCAGAACTGCACAACTACATGGAAACTGATCAATCTGCTCCAAAATGACTACTGGGTAAATAACGAAATGTAGGCAGAAATAAAAATGTTCTTTGAAACCAATTAGAGCAAAGACACAATGTACCAGGATCTCTGGGACACATTTAAAGCAGTGTGTAGAGGGAAAGTTATAGCACTAAATGCCCATGAGAGAAAGCAGGAATGATCTAAAATTGACCCCTAACATCACAATAAAAGAACTAGAGAAGCAAGAGCAAACAAAATCAAAAGCTAGCAGAAGGCAAGAAATAACTAAGATAAGAGAAGAACTGAAGGAGATAGAGACACAAAAAACCCTTCAAAAAATCAATGAGTCCAGGATCTGGGTTTTTGAAAAGATCTACAAAATAGATAGACTTCTAGCAAGAATAAGAAAGAAGAAAAGAGAGAAGAAACAAATAGATGCAATAAAAAATGATAAAGGGGATATCACCACCGACCCCACAGAAATACAAACTACCATCAGAGAACACTATAAACACCTCTATGCAAATAAACTAGAAAATCTAGACATGATGGATAAATTCCTGGACACATACACCATCCCAAGACTAAACCAGGAAGAAGTTGAATCTCTGAATAGACCACTAACAGGTTCTGAAACTGGGGCAGTAATAGATAGCCTAGCAACCAAAAAAAGTCCAGTACCAGATAGAATCACAGCCGAATTCTACCAGAGGTACGAAGAGGAACTGGTACAATTTCTTCTGAAACTATTTCAATCAATAGAAAAAGAGGGAGTCCTCCCTAACTCATTTTATGAGGCTAGCATCATCCTGATACCAAAGCCTGGCAGAGACACAACAAAAAAAGAGAATTTTAGGCCAATATCCATGATGAACATTGATGTGAAAATCCTCACCAAAATACTGCAAACCAAATCTAGCAGCACATCAAAAAGCTTATCCACCATGATCAAGTGGGCTTCATCCCTGGGATGCAAGGCTGGTTCAACATAAGCAAATCAATAAATGTAATCCATAACATAAACAGAACCAAAGACAAAAACCACAGCATTATCTCAATAGATGCAGAAAAGGCCTTCGACAAAATTCAACAGCCCTTCATGCTAAAAACTCTCAATTAACTAGGTATTGGTGGAACGTATCTCAAAATAATAAGAGCTATTTATGACAAACGCACAGCCAATATCATACTGAATGGGCAAAAACTGGAAGCATTCCCTTTGAAAACTGGTACAAGGCAACGATGCCCTCTCTCACCACTCCTATTCAACATAGTGTTGGAAGTTCTGAACAGGGCAATCAGGCAAGATAAAGAAATAAAGGGCATTCAATTAGGAAAAGAGGAGATCAAACTGTCTCTGTTTGCAGATGACATGATTGTATATTTAGAAAACCTCATCATCTCAGCCCAAAATCTCCTTAAGCTGATAAGTAACTTCAGCAAAGTCTCAGGATACCAAATCAATATGCAAAAAATCACATGCATTCCTATACACCAATAATAGAGAGCCAAATCATGAGTGAACTCACATCCACAATTACTACAAAGACAATAAAATACCTAGGAATCCAACTTACAAGGGATGTGAAGGACTGCTTCAAAGAGAACTACAAACCACTGCTCAACGAAATAAAGAGGATACAAACATATGGAAGAACATTCCATTCTCATGGATAGGAAGAATCAATATTGTGAAAATGGCCATATTGCCCAATGTAACTTATAGATTCAATGCTATCCCCATCAAGCTACCACTAACTTTCTTCACAGAATTGGAAAAACTAAACTTCATACGGAACCAAAAAAGAGCCCACATAGCCAAGACAATCCTAAGCCAAAAGAACAAAGCTGAAGGCATCATGCTACCTGACTTCAAACTGTACTACAAAGCTACAGTAACCAAAACAGCATGGTACTGGTACAAAAACAAATAGATAGATCAATGGAACAGAAGAGAGGCCTCAGAAATAACCCCACACATCTACAGCCATCTGATCTTTGACAAACCTGACAAAAGCAATGAAGAAAGGATTCCCTGTTTAATAAATGGTGCTGGGAAAACTGAGTAGCCATATGTAGAAAGCTGAAGCTGCATCCCTTCCTTACACCTTATACAAAACTTAACTCAAGATGGATTAAAGACTTAAATGTAAGACCTACCACCATAAAAACCCTAGAAGAAAACTTAGGCAATACCAATCAGGACATAGGCATGGGCAAAAACATCATGACTAAAACATAAAAAGCAATGGCAACCAAAGCCAAAATACACAAATGGAGTCTAATTAAACTAAAGAGCTTCTGCACAGCAAAAGAAACTATCATCAGAGTGAACAGGCAGCCTACAGAATGGGAGAAAATCTTTGCAATCTACCCATCTGACAAAGAGCTAATATCCCGAATCTACAAAGAACTTAAACAAATTTACAAGAAAAAAACAACCCCATCAAAAAGTAGGCAAAGGATATGAACAGACACTTCTCAAAAGAAGACATTTATACAGCCAACAGACATATGAAACAATGCTCATCATCACTGCTTATCATAGAAATGCAAATCAAAACCACAATGAGATACTGTCTCATACCAGTTAGAATGACAATCATTAAAAAGTCAGGAAACAACAGATGCTGGAGAGGATGTGCAGAAATAGGAACACTTGCACTGTTGGTGGGGGTGTAAATTAGTTCGACCATTGTGGAATACAGTGTGGTGATTCCTCAAGGATCTAGAACTAGAAATACCATTTGACCCAGTGATCCCATAACTGGGTATATACCCAAAGGATTATAAATCATGCTACTATAAAGACACATGCACAAGTATGTTTATTGCGGCACTATTCACAATAGCAAAGACTTGGAACCAACCCAAATGTCCATCAATGATAGATTGGATTAAGAAAATGTGGCACATATATACCATGGAATACTATGCAGCTATAAAAAAGGATGAGTTCGTGTCCTTTGCAGGGACATGGATGAAGCTGGAAACCATCATTATAAGCAAACTATAACAGGGACAGAAAACCAAACACCACATGTTCTCACTCATAAGTGGGAGTTGAACAAGGAGAACACATGGACACAGGGCGGGGAACATCACACACTGGGGCCTGTCAGGGGGTGGGGGACTAGGAGAGGGATAGCATTAGGAGAAATACCTAATGTAAATGACAAGTTGATGGATGTAGCAAACTAACATGGCACATGTATACCCATGTAACAAACCTGCACGTTGTGCACATGTACCCTAGAACTTAAGGTATAATAATAATAAAAAGAAATTGTCATTTTTATTATTTGGTAAACTATTAAAGAAGAAAATTCTATTATTTTTAATAAGTATACAGTTTTTTTCCCTTTTTTCAAACAGCTTTATTGAGATATCTCATACACTATAAAATTTATCCTATGAAAGTTTACAGTTCATGGCTGTCTTTTGCAGCACATATACTAAAAAAGTTTACAATTCAATATTTTAGGATATTCGCTGATGTGTTTTGACTGTGACCCCACCCATATCTCAGTTTGAACTGTAGTTCCCCTAGTCTCCACTTGTTGTGGGAGGGACCTAGTGAGAGGGAATTTAATCATGGGGGTGATTACACTAATGCTGTTCTCCTGATGATAAGTGAGTTCACATGAGATCTGATGGTTTTATGAGGAGTTTTTCCCCCTTTTGCTTGGCACTTCTTGCTGTCACCACGTGAAGGAGGATGTATTTGCTTCCCCTACCGCCATGATTGTAAGTTTCCTGAGGCCTCCCCATCCATGCTGAACCGTGAGTCAATTAAATCTCTTTCCTTTATAAATTATCCAGTCTCTGGTATGTCTTTATTAGCAGTGTGAGAACAAACAAATACATTCACAAAGCCATGTGACAACCAGTTATCTAATTTTAGAATCTTTTCACCACCCCGCTCCACAAAAATTATACCCTTTAGTGTTATACCCCATTTCCCTCTCTTCCTAGCCCTAGGCAACTACTAATCTACTTTGTCTCCATTGACTTGCCTATTCCAGCAATTTTATATAAATGAAATTATATGATGTGTAGTCATGTATTTTTTTATTTCTTTTTCACTTAGCATGCTCTCAAATTTGATCCATGTTATAACATATGTCAATACTTTATTTACTTTTATTGCCAAACAATATTTCACGTATAATAATTTACTTTTATTGTCAAATGATATTTCATTACATGTGAAATATCGTTTGGCAATAAAACAATACCACATGTTGTTTATCCATTATTCAGTTAATGGACATTTGGATTGTTTTCTCTTTTTGCTATTATGGATAAAGCTAATAGGAACATTATATTCAAAATTTTGCATGATGTTTTTTACTTACTATTGGTCATGTATCTAGGAGTGGAATAACCTAATTTTAGAATGGGCAAGAAATTTGAATAGATATACAAATGACGAAAAAGCACATGAAAAGATGCTCAACATCATTAGTCATGAGGTAGTGTAAATCAAAATCACGATGAGATACCTTCTCATATACACTATATACCACCATAAGGGAGGGAGACCTAATATCTACATTGTTACTGATGTTACTATATTGTTACAGAATTATTTTTTCTAAGAATATTCATAGTAGCAAGTTTCTATCCCTTGAAGTTATACTGAACATATATCATAAGAAGACAATATTCTATTGAGCAATACTGGCTTTATTGTAGCAAAAATATTTTAACATGTAATTTCACTTTTACAAAATTAATTTATTTGAAAACAAAACAAAAAAATACATAAAACAATTTAACAAACCCCATGTGCCCACTTCTCAGAATTGAAACAATAAAATTAAATTATATTTTTAAAAAAATCTTATTGGTGGATGTAAAAACAATGCTAAAGATATTTTCTTTTTATAAATCTCAAGATATATTCCTTTAGAGACAGAAAGGAATCAAATTCTAGTTGAACACGTGGGGTCATACAACTTACCTGTGTCCAATTGCACTTGTGATGTGCATGTGAATCTCCAAATGTCATAATATATCAGGGACCATTAAAACAACCCTTAAAACTGACATACAAACTTTTGGTTATGAAGAAAAGATTATTATAGCCTTCTGTATCCCTGACTTTAAGACACATAATAATATGATCAGAAAAGATAACCCCGAAGTTCATATAGAAAGGTCATGTGCAAGAAAACCAATACCAATAGATAAGGAATTAGTAGTTCTTTATTATGCCTATTCTATCTGAGAGGCCTTTTGTAGGTCTATTAATCTATCTTAATTTCAGTATCTGCATAAGTAAAATGAAAGCTCTGTGTTGAATTACCCATAAAATCACTATCTCTTCTAAAAAATATGATTCTACATATGCTTTTATTTCAGAGTATTCAAAGAATTCTAAATATACATGCCTCAAAAATTTTTTTTGAATATTATCTTTTTAAGGAGTATTGTCCATAAGCTTTATTTTTTTAAAAAAAAAACTTACCAAGTTTCTACTTTAGATGGCTTTTTCTGAAATAGTTGGAGGAATGACAAGCAGAACAAATCTGAGCAATGCAATTTATGTCATGCATCAGTACAATTGGTTTTTATTACTATTCTATTCTTTGTTATTTTATTTCACAAAGAAGCCTGAAAATTCAGCCAGTATTAGAAGCATTCCAATTTATTTGATTGGACAATAAATGATTATATGGCTGATATTTTAAAGACCAGCACAAACACCACAAGCTACAACCACCTCACTCTTGATAAGCAGAATAACATTGTCTTAATTTGTGCAAGCCACTGAAAAAACTGAAAGATGCCAATTAAGAAATCATTTCAATCTTGTAGCTGCACAGTATATTGAAATATATGGAACTTGGAATCAAATAAGAGCATTTGTGAATAGGTTTGGAATATCCTAAGGTAGGAAACACCTTATTAAAATAAGGACTCCTCTCTACAAATTTAAGCAATGAAAAAAATATATATATGTAAAACAAAGTGATAATAGATTGGATTGTTTTAAGCCAAAGCGTAACAATTAACCCTGTGTCTCATAAAGCAAAGCATTTTGTAAATGCTAGCCACCAGTAATGCATCATGTCAAGTCCTAGAAAAGCATTAAATGAATTTAAATCCTTGGCATTTGGCCTTCTTAATTGAACATTTCATTTATTCATATCCCAATTAAGTAGCTTTAACCACCTCTCTGGGTATTATTCATCCTTTAATAATGATACAAGAAGAGTAGAGCAAGGAAGATTCTTATTCATAGGAATAAATATACACACATATGATGTCTTTCATTAATGAATGCCAGTAGTAATATTCATCACTGATACAGGGTACACAGTTAATGCTGATCTATGTTAAGTTTCATTTTGGTCAAGGATTTACATAAAGTCCCAGGAGTGCCTTCTGTTTCAGAGAAGAAGAAACTGTTTTTCATTCATGGCAGTATTTTCAGCCTCCAGCATGGAAAAGTGGTTCACATATTGATACTGCTGTCAGAGTCAGAACATAGAAGGTGAGTCCCATGACAGAATACTTCTGTTAAAAAAGGTCCCTACATCATGAGTTTTTTAGTATAACCCCAAATATATTTATATGCATAAAAACCTAATCCAAATATTAGTGAGGTTGCAGAATTATAGTTCGTTCACCATTTTTCCCCTTAGTGGTCCATGTAAGCATCTCTTTAGAACAGTTATTCTCAACCAAAAGCAATTTTGCCCTCCCCGGGGACAGTTAGCAATATTTGGAGACATTTTGGGTTTGAGTTGTCACAACTGTGTGGGTGGATACTACTGGCATCTAGTGAATCGAGGCAAGCACAAGACAGGCCCAGAAACAAAGAATTACCCAGCCCCAAATCAATAGCACCAACATTGGGAAATCCTGCTCTGGAAGAATAAACTGTGTATAAGTATGTAACAGGCAAGCAGAAGGGCCTGGAAGGTGCGAGATTGTCTGTCATTTTAGAAGGGAGATGGGAAGGGGCTCAAGAGGTTATTTTTTGTAAGGCTGTACTTTTTCCAGAAGTACAAGCAAATTTTAGACTACTTGAATGTACCCAAGAATGTGTTTGATTCAATAGATGATAAAAGCAAAAGTCTTCAATAATAAATGGAATAACAACAAATGACCTTCAAGGCTCCCTCACGACCTTGATAATCTGTGATCAAAGTACTATACTATTCATATAAAGATAAATTCTTTCTGCAATTTCCCCTGTATCAAACAAGATACTGGTTGTGCTTGCTAAAAATGCATATCAGAAATACCCTGAAATGTCTGATTATAATTTTGCAAACATCCGTATAAAATTTATGAAAGGTATACTTTCATACAAGGAAAGGATAATCATACCTTTGAATCTTTCCCTCTTCTACTATTAAGCTCTCATTTGCTTTTTGTTTGGTTTGTTTCTTATTTATATTTCAACGGATGAATTCTTGAAACCTACCTCATAAAACATAATTTGTGTCTGATCTCAATGACTAAAACATATTAGTAAAATCTTAAATCTTGACTCAAGTTATCACAGATAGCTATTTTCTCCATAGGTCTCAAAAAAACTGCTCAAAACTAAAGTTATATTTACTTTAGTTTTAAACATATATTCACCTTTGATGATTTGGAACAAGAGATGGGGTTATAAATATCAAAACTGGCCAAGTATAGTGGTGCCCACATGCCTGCAATTCTAGCTACTTGGGAAGCCAAGATGGAAGGATAACTTGTGTCCAGGAGTTCAAGACCAGCCTAGGCAACAAAGCAAGACCCTGTTTTAAAATTTAAAAAAATATATAACAAAACTGGAAAAAAGGCACAACTCCAATAAGATTGATTCAGAGTTGAGTCTCAAATGTCCTACAAGGTGAACCTTTTTTTCTAAAGCAGTCTCATTTGCTCGCTTTACTAATATTTAGTGGTATCCACTAATCTGTTCATACTCTGTTATATGAATAGGTTCAGCAATACAAGAATGAAAGCAGCAGCTTCTGTTACGTGCTAGGAATTTGATCAGGCAGAAATAAGTAGTACTATGGCAAAGTCTTAAGTAATTTTGGGTTATGAAGGTGGGAAAGACTGTTTGCTGTGCCTTCCTGCTATGACTAAAGATACATAAGAAATGAAAAACAAAAAGAAACCCCTACATCTAGAATTACCACAGAAATAAAATCACCACAAAGCAACCTGCGGCAAGTTCTGATCAGTTAGCAGCATCCACAGATGTCATCCTAGGGTAAAAAGTGCCTGTAATACACATTTTTCACTTGGATTCTTATCAATAACAAAAGCATTGCCCATCACCCCCTTTACAGCCCTCTCCAATACGCACATCAGCAAATTCTGTAACCTCTCTTTGGCATCTTTAGGCAACATCTTTTTTCTAACAGATGATTCTCGCTGCAAGCCTTGTTTCAATCCAATCAGCATTTCCACAGCTCAAAGCCCATGCTGCCACAGGAAGAATCAAGTAATGGATCTTTCCTACGCACTTCATGCAGGCCAGTTCATTATATTAATAATTTGTACAGACCATTTGAAAGAGCCTACATGTTTTATAAACAGAAAATTTTACCTTGGGATCTTCAGGAGACAAGCCACAAATACCTTCTGATGAACTCTGTAACAAAGGTTTCAGAATGCACTTAGTAGGACATACAATACATCAAGGAACGTTTCAAGAAATATAAACTATGAATATTAAAATTCAGAGAAATAGGGGCTCACCTTGCCCCCACCATCAGCCTGAGCCTTTCCGCATGTGTTTTCTGGCAATAGAAATCATTTATTTCCTTATTCCCTCAGAGACTCACGGCAGAAACATGATGTATCAGCCTTTTCCTAAATGTTTACTTTCAGTTTCTACAGACATCCATACAACTTTCAAAATTTCTTCAGATTCACTATTTTCATTCATATGCTACTGTAATAAGACTCAGTGGCATCTCACATCCCGTATTATCCCCTGAGGCATTATCCAGACAGCAGCAAGCATAACTGTTTAGAAAATTAAACGTTTAAAATATTTAGCAAAGTAGAGAGAATAACATAATACTTATAGATCTATTATCTATTTTGACATATGTGCATCAGATAGGTAGATAAGTTGATGTAGGGAAGGAGGGAAAGATAATAGATCCTTGTGAAACACTTCAGGGATACAAAATTTCAAATGATTTAATAAAAATCCAAGTAACTCACTCTCAGCTTAAATAAAATGTTTCAGATAATTGAAGTTTCTATACATTTCTCCCCAGTTCTCTTCCTTTATTTTTCCCCAGAGAGAACATTGTCTTGAAGCTGGTATTCATCATTCTCATGCATGTTTTCAATCTATGATTATTCATGTATATATGCAGAAACATTATATAGAAGGGCTCTTCCTGCTTCCAAACTTTACATAAAATAGCATAAGTTGCCCATCATTAGGACACTTGATTTTTCTGCTCAGTGTTGTATTTTTGAGGTGTAATAACATAGTTCTAGTTCATTCATTTGAACCACTTATAGTATTCTGTGAAGTCATAACATTTATCTGTTCTTTTTAATGGACATTTAGGTATTTTTTAGTCTTCACTATGACAAGCAAGGTTGCCATGAATATCTTACTTGCTATCCTGTGCTATAAGAACTTTCTGTAGGATGTATAAATAATGTGAGGGTTAAGGCCAGAACTCACATTGCTGTATTGTGCTAAATTCTACTGCAATGTCTTCAGTGAACATTCCTACTAGCACAAATGAGAATTGTCATCGTTCCATATCCTTATCAACTCATTGAACTGTAAAACTAGATTTTAATTTTTCAAATTCCATGGTTTCGAATGGAATTTCAGTTTTTTTATTTGCATTTCCCCCAAACAATCAGTGAGACTGAGAATATTCATATGTGTAGACTTAGTTTCTCTTTCTGGTCCCTCTTTGTCTCCTTTGTTCACTTACTGGTGTATTATTACTTATATCCTCCCTCATTTGTAGGAATCCTTCATTAGCTCTAGATCCTAATTCTTTGTCAGATATATTTTAGATACTTTAAGACATTTCAGATATTTTTCTCTCGACCTATAGCATGTATTCTATTTTTGGTAATGGTGTGTCTTGAAGAGCAGAAATTTAATTTTAACAAAGTTAATTTAACCATCTTTTTTCTTTAGTATTTATTCTGTTTTGTAACTTAATAAATTATTCCTTAGCCCAAGACTATGATAATCGTTTCTCATAATTTCTGTTAAAAAGGTCAAAAGTCAGCCTTTCCATTTTTAGCTTTTCAGCCACCTTATCGTTTATTCTGGATGAAATGGGATTCCAGTTGTTTTTCATATGGATAACTAATTTTCCCACAACTATTTATACATTTGTTCATTCTTTCCCAACAGTTTTAATGACACCTCTGAAATATATTAAGTTTCCACATAGATGTTTAGATTTCCTTAAAATTTCCCCATTTTTCTATTTGCCTAACTTCAAGCAATTTCTATATTATATGATCATAATTAATAAGTTGCTAAACAAGTGTGATAAAGTCCCTCTATCTCATCTGTCTCAAGATTGTCTCAGCTATTCTTGGTCTTTTATACCATCATATGAGTTTCATGAGGAGCTATCAAGACCCTGAATAAATCCATTTAGGTCTTGAATAGAGGTTGTGTTGAAAATATATATTTATTTGAAATAAATTGGTGCTTCTTTAAGAGTTTTTAATTCCTAAACTTTGTGTAGTTCTCCTTTTATTCAAGTCTTACGTACTTCAGGAATATTTTGAAAATATCCCCTTAAAAGTATTGAGACATTTTAGAGCTATTCATGAGTACTTCATCACTATTATGTAATAATATTATATTTATCAATTTCTTTTTAGCAGTGGATAGTAGTTATGTAATTTTTTTTAGTTTACCTAAAAATCTAGTAAAATTTCAAAATTCTCTTAGTAGTTATATTATATATATCTTTCAGTTTTTTACAAAAGCAATCATATTGTAGAAAATTAAAGACTTGTTTCTGTTCCTTCATAATTTGTACAACTTTCTTTATCTTACTAGACAAACTAGCACTTGTAGTATTACATTGGTTAGAAAAAGTTATAAATGGCATCATTTTCATTCCTGAGTTTAAGTGGTAAACTTCTAACCTATTATCAATAAGTATGATACTTGTGGGAGAATTTGAATAGACACTTTTCTTACATTAAGGAAATTTCATTCTGTATCAATTAGAAATGCTTTTGACCAAAAGTAAGAATATCTAACATTTAGGTTTGCAATAAAAATATTTAATTATGTTATACAGAAATAATTTGAAGATTGGTGGTTCCAGGGGTGGGAGTTTCCCTAGATCAAGATGTCTGACATTCCTTTATGGCATATTCCAAGCATCATATCCACATACAATTATGGTCATAGGGAGGAAACAGGCTGTAAGCAGGGCACATAAAAATGAATCACCTGTCTCTTCTTTTATTAGGGAGGAAAGTCGTTTCTTTGCCATCAGAATTCTCCTTATACCTCACTGGCCTGGCCTGAGTCATCTGCCCATTGTTACACAAGAGAAGCTGGAAAAGTGGGTAGTTGGCTTTTTCAGTCGTTTGTGTCCATATCCCCCATTTGATTCACCAAGCTTTTGCAGTCTCAATAGTGAGAAGTGGGTAAGGAAAAGGGGATTTAAGAATGAGTATGAGGTAGACATAGAAAACAACAGAAGTAGCATATTTTATTTGCTATGCTATCTGCTAAGAGCTTTCATTTTTAATATATAAAACCGTGTTGAATCATATTTACTTTTGCTGCTTCTACTGAGATAATCATGTAGATTTATTAATCTATTAATCACATATTATTATTATAACAGCATTTCTAACATTGAAGCATTCTGGCTTTGTAAGATTAATTATGCATGGTCATAATGTATTTTTTAATGTACTGCTTAGTTAAATATATTAGTATTTGGGGGAAATTTTCTGCATCTAATTCGTAAGTAAAATTCATCTATCATTTTCTTTCTTAGACTTTTATTGCCTCGTTTTGGTGTCAGTATTATACTGGATTCATCAGAATGAATTTGGACATTTTCCCTCTTCTATTCTCTAGAGGATAATTCACAAACATTCTTGATTTGGTAGGATAATTTGGCAATATATGCCTTCCTGTGTTCTAGAATTGAGGCAGGAAGACATCCAAGGGAGCCTCCAGACAGCCCTTGGCCCCAAGCAATGAGCCTGGCTGTGGTTCCCCATGAATTCACCACAAGCAGTCCCTATTACCCTCCAGGAGCCAGTTCCTGGCCCCCACTGACAGTGCCCTGCTTCACATACTACCAAGCTTATGGCTTCAGCTTCATTCACTGATTTGTCTTTCTGCTCTGTTTTTGGTCTTCAGAAATATTTAGCTTGTTTTGGAGCCCAACCATTTTTGGTTTGTTGCTATGTTTTCAATGTTACATTTTATGTATCATTAGTTATTTGTTTAGAATTCAAGGGCTGAATATAAACTCATATGCAGTCTTGATCAGAAGCCTAAAAACACTCTGAAAATATGGTCTTGAACAGAATCCCAAAAACACTCTTTGTAAGTGTGGTCTAGCATAGTCTTCAAGATTGAGCTTTTGCCTGACTCTACATCCTGGGCTCCTACTTCTTTCCATCTTATTCCTTATGGTTCATTCAAATGGACCGACATTTGGTTCCTCAACTGAAACTCTTCCCAGCCTGAGGATTTTTGAATATTTTCTTACCTTGCTGACAGCCATACCCCTAACAGGTGAACAAGCCAACATGCAGAGAAAATCAGAGTCAAATGTTGAGGAAATTCTGATAGCATCTAAACCCAGACTCCAGCCACTCTTGTGCCATCTCCAACACTGTTCTTGAAATTTGGTTATATGGCTCAAACATCCCTGGTTTGCCTAAGGTGCTTCAATTTCAATCTCTATTACTTGCAAACAGAATCCTAATGAATGCACATTTTTATAATAGTAATATACATTAGTCTACTTTTTCTCAATTGAACCTATAGCATATTATCTGAATTAGAAGGAGCATTTCTAAGAACTATGACTTACTCTCCCCTTTCTAATGACAGGGCTGGAAAAGTGGCTGTGATTGCAGACAAACTACGGGAGAAGGGGCCACTAGGGTATCTCCTCTCAACAGCTCTACCTGATGTGACACACTCTCTCAAGAATTATTAAAATTACTGATATGGGTAATAAATGTACTTATGTCTATGGTTTTAAAATATCTTTCATACTTAATTCCCAGATACTCACAATGATCTTGCGAAGAGTTGAAAACAGATTAGCAAACCAAAACAAAAGGTCCTGTCTTGAAACCTATTTTTCCCCACCATCCATTCGGACATTCTTTTCCACAAAAGGCTGCTTCTGATTACTACCCTCATAGAGATTCAAAACACTGACTGCTCTTCAGGACAATAGATGGAGGTATTTCACTTCCTGTACAACTCAAATAGCAATAGCTTATTTTTTAAAGCAAGCACATTTCTGTTCTCTTTGGTTGTCTAGACTTCTTATGTATTTTGGTATCTCCAAACTCTGATACATACAAATTTTAAATAGTAATATGACTTTTGTTTTCCCTCAAAGATGGAAATAAAAGCTTAAATAAATATAACCCAAGAGATACTTGAAATTTAGATAAAAACCAGCTTTTAAACCTTTCAGAGAGACTAACCCCATGGTTACACTTATTCCACAGACAATTAATTTGGGCTAAAACAAATATTCTTTGATGACTACCAAGAATAAAGCAGAGTGATTTCAGTATGATAGAATTATTATTGACTGGGGAATATCATGCAAAATTGGTATAACCAAGAAAAGATCAAAAAGGCTCTCTGATTATAAAACATCAAAGGTTTTAGGCAAGTTCTTCCTCAGAGACAAGCCTAAAATATTGGAGAATCCATTTATACCATTACATTAAGGAATTATTTTAATGAGAGTCCTCCTGGGATGATAGACTGGGGTAACATTTCAGAAATGCATTGCATTAATTCCATAAACTGCTTAATTAGAGAAATGATTCCTTCACTAAGCATCTGTCACCGAAGCATGTACACATAATTTTTAAATGTGTGGTACTGGAGAAAGTATAATTTGGAAGTAATTCCAGTTTGGGCAATTACTAGCCATTTGACCCCAGGTTATTCTCAATATCTCAGAACATTTAAAATATACTTTTTAAAAGAACAGCATATACAGAGATCATAAAAGTTTATAACTACATGATAAGTACATAAGTTCTCTTTTCAATTAGTGAGAGATAAAAAGAAACCAAAGCATGGAATATGACGTAGATTATATGTTTCTGTTTCATTTTGTAATAAACAAATGCACTATGTCAAGAAATTAATGTTTAGTTGACTCTTCGTTAGTGGATATTCAATATTATTTCTTCAAGTAAACGACGAGTTAATGGGTGCAGCACACCAACATGGCACATGTATGCATATGTAACAAACCTGCACGTTGTGCACATGTATCCTAGAACTTAAAGTATAATAATAAAAAAAAAAAATCCTCAAGGGGATGATGTTAACAGAAACAGCAAAGTAAGGAATGCCAAAAGTTTATCCCTCCATAAAACATTGGTGATATATGTTATAGTCAACATTTTTGAAATTCTGGAAATTAGCCAGAAGCTTGTGCAGCCAAGGGAATTCTTAAGAAAAAGCTGGTGAACTCTTGGTAAAGAAAGAGCTTTGTGGTGTTTTAAATCACTCTGTTCCCATTATTCAATATCTGACTCAAATATAGCCTTAATGACAAAAGCTCACTTTCCAAGTGTTGTACAAATAGCAATGTCAGAGGGAACAGAACAGATCTCATTTTCACAAAGAATGTGGTTGTTCAGTTGACCTGTCTGGTGGATCCTCGAGTCAAAGGGCTTGCCATTATCTTATCTAACTTAGAAATTTTCATTGCTTAGGTGAATATCTGAGGAAGGATTTTTGTCAAATTACATAACAAATGTTATTAATCATGGCTACCTACTGGTAATCGATAACAGTTGGGACATACAACTAATTTAAAAACTTGGGAAGAAAGGCTAAAGGAGATACTTTGAGGAACAAGGGTTTTGAAGAGCTCCAACATCTTATTGAAAAACCTAGAAAGCCATATTCATGACCAGGATTGTCCGCATACTCAGGAAAGACATGTGAAGGCCCTAAATTCTCACTCCTGGCTAATCTTAAGGCTCTTCACAAGCAGTAATGAGAGATAAGACAGTTGTAAACTCCTTTGCTTAGTGTTGAAGGCATTCCCAAAACACAGAGAGCCCGTGAGAGATTTTGTTTTAGCTTCAGCCACCTAAGAAAATATCTGTCCAATCACCAGCTGGTCATGACATTAATAGCACAGAAAATTAAGTGGCCAAACTTGACAAGATCGTTTCAATATATACAGAAAAAGCGTCAATATTTTAACATTTTTATGATAAAAACACTCAACAAACTAAGAAAAGGTAACTTCCTTAGTTTGATAAAGGGCCTCTATGAAGAATGTATAGCTAGCATCATACTTAATTGTGAAAGACTGAAAGTTCTCTCCCTAAGTTCTGGAATAAAACAAGGATGACACTTTCCACAATTCAATTCAACATCATACTATAAGTTCTAGTCAAGGTAATTAGTAAAGAAAAAGAGAACATATCTAGATTGAAAAGGAGGAAGTATAACTACATTCACAGATAACATAATTTTATATAATAAAAAACTGAAATATTCACAAAATAATTATTAGAGGTAGATAATAAGTTCAGCAAGATTCCAGAATATAAGATTAACACAAAATCAGTTGAATTTCTATAAATTAGTACTGAACAATCCTGAAATGCAATCAAGAAAATAATTTTATTTACTAAATCAAAAGGAATAAAATACTTAAATGAATTTAACCAAGGAAGTACCAGATGTGTACACTGAAAACTTTGAAATATTGTTGAAAAAATTTAAAGAAGTCCTAAATAAATGGAAAGGTATTCCATGTGTATAAATTGAAAGACTTAACATTGTTAAGATGTCAATAATCCTCAAATCGATCCACAGGTTCAATGTAACCTCTATTGATTTTCCAACTTCCTTTTTCTTTTGCAGATTTGGATAAGCTAGTCCTAAAATTCACATGGATTTGCAAAGGACACAGAGTAGCCAAGATAATCTTTAAAAAGAACAAACTTGGAGGAGTCACATTTTCTAATTTCAACACTTACTACAAGCTACTCTTACAAACCAACAACAAAAAGACCACCTGATTTACAACTGAGCAGCAGTCTTGAATAAACATTTCTCTGAAGAATATGGATGGCTATTCACAAAGTGTTGAGAGTGATGCAGATAAAATGAAACCGTCATGTACTGCTGGTAGAAATGCAAAATGGTGCAACTGCTGTGAAAAAAAAATGGCAGTTTCTTTAAAAAGCTAAATACTCATGCCTGTAACCCAGCACTTTGAGCGGCCAAGGAAGGTGGTTCATGAGGTCAGGAGTTCGAGACCAGCCTAGCCAACATGGTGAAACCCCGTCTCTACTAAAAATACAAAAAATTAGCTGGGCGTGGTGGCAGGTGCCTGTAATTCCAGCTAAGGTTAACATATTATCCCGCAATTCTAGGTAAATAACTGAAAGAAATGAAAATATATGTCTAAGCAAAAACCTGTATATGAGTAAATATAGCAGCATTATTCATAATAACCAAAACATGAAAACAACCTAAATATCAGCCAATGAACAGATAAACAAGATGTGGTTTATCCATACAGTGAAACACTATCAGCTATAGAAAGGATTGAAGAATTGGTATATGCTACAACCTGAGTGAAATTTGAAGACATTATGCTAAGCGAAAGAAGCCAAACATATAATATTACATATATTATGTATTTAAAATATTCAGAATAAACAAATCCATTGAAACAGAAAGCAGATTAGTGCTTGCCATCATGAGCTTGGCAGGAGGGAAGAATGGGAGGGACTGCTAATAAATATATGACTTCTTTTTGGGATAATGAAAATAAACTAAAATTATTTTTAGTGGTGATCATTATACAAACTTGTTAGTATACTAAAAACACTGAGTTGTGACAAACCCACAGCCAATATAATACTGAATGGGCAAAAACTGGAAAAATTCCCTTTGAAAACTGGCACAAGACAGGGATGCCCTCTCTCACCACTCCCATTCAACATAGTGTTGGAAGTTCTGGCTAGGGCAATTAGGCAAGAGAAAGAAATCAAGGGTATTCAGTTAGGAAAAGAAGAAGTCAAATTGTCCCTCTTTGCAGATGACATGATTGTATATTTAGAAAATCCCATTGTCTCAGCCCAAAATCTCCTTAAGCTGATAAGCAACTTCAGCAAAGTCTCAGGATACAAAATTAATGTGCAAAAATCACAAGCATTCTTATACCCCAGTAACAGACAAACAGAGAGCCAAATCAGGAATGAACTTCTATTCACAATTGCTTCAAAGAGAATAAAATACCTAGGAATCCAACTGACAAGGGATGTAAAGGACCTCTTCAAGGAGAACTACAAACCATTGCTCAGTGAAATAAAATAGGACACAAACAAATGGAAGAACATACCATGCTCATGGATAGGAAGACTCAATATTGTGAAAATGGCCATACTGCCCAAGGTAATTTATAGATTCAATGCCATCCCCATCAAGCTACCAATGAGTTTCTTCACAGAATTGGAAAAAACTGCTTTAAAGTTCATATGGAACCAAAAAAGAGCCCGCATCTCCAAGACAATCCTAAGTCAAAAGAACAAAGCTGGAGGCATCACGCTACCTGACTTCAAACTATACTACAAGGCTACAATAACCAAAACAGCATGGTACTGGTACAAAAACAGAGATATAGACCAATGGAACAGAACAGAGTCCTCAGAAATAATACCACACATCTACAACCATCTGATCTTTGACAAACCTGAGAGAAACAAGAAATGGGGAAAGGATTCCCTATTTAATAAATGGTGCTGGGAAAATTGGCTAGCCATAAGTAGAAAGCTGAAACTGGATCCTTTCCTTACTCCTTATACGAAAATTAATTCAAGATGGATTAGAGACTTAAATGTTAGACCTAATACCATAAAAA